>NC_051220.1:9587500-9835000 GCF_015220715.1 Pygocentrus nattereri
GGTTATTATTCTTCAATTTAACTAATTATTTACAGGATTACCCATGATAACTAGACTATTCCGATTGAGGTGTTTCCATGGACGTATTAAGTGATACTATTTTGATCCCACAACCGGGGAAATTCCATCTCCGCATTTAACCCATCCATGCAAGTGAAACACCACACACACACTACGGGGGGCAGTGAGCACACTTGCCCGGAGCGGTGGGCAGCCCTATCCACGGCGCCCGGGGAGCAATTGGGGGTTAGGTGTCTTGCTCAAGGACACCTCAGTCATGGACTGTCGGCGCTGGGGATTGAACCGGCAACCTTCCGGTCACAGGGCCAGTTCCCCCAAGCCCACGACTGCCCCATTCTATTCCGATTGAGCTATTAGTCGGATTATTAACGGATTAGCCACGTTTACATGCTGTAGCACTGTGGTATGACACTACGTCTTTAATGAAGTCCAACTTTGTGTAATTTATTTTTGTTTGCGCAGTCCTGTCAAGTCCTATAGGCTGTGACTGAATACAACTTCAGCACAACTGAAGTTTTATTTAGTTTTTATTTTCGTTTGTTACACATATCGTATGTGACTACATGTCATATTTGAGACTGCAGCTCCCCTTGCTAAATTTCCTTCTGTCTGTCTGTCTGTCTGTCTGTCTGTCTGTCTGTCTGTCTATCTATCTATCTATCTATCTATCTATCTATCTATCTATCTATCTATCGTAATCTTTTACAAATCCAATTTGGTGTTTTGTAGGTTCAGTATTACTGCCTGGTATGTGAGTGAATAAAACTCCCTTACAGTTTTCTCTTGTCCCAGCAGTTTTTAACATAAGTACATTTAGCATAAAATGTGTTCACCATTTTAATTGTAACATTTCACTTAAGAATCCTTATTTTCTATAAGATTTACACAGATTTTTTAAAAATGTGATTAATCGCAATTAACTATATGAAGATGAGATTAATCGCAATAATTTTTTTTTATCGTTTGACAGCACTAATATATATATATATATATATGTATATATATATATATATATATATGTATATATATATATATATATATATATATATATATGTATATATATATAAATATATATATATATATATATATATATATATATATATGTGTGTGTGTATATATATATATATATATATATATATATATATATATGCAAATACTTATATGTAAAAGGTGTATTTTACACTGTAATGCAACACAAACTTGCTCACTATGCGTGATTGGTTTTAAACTTTATGTGCTCTACATGCTAAAAGTTTTTCAAATGCATTTTCTGACGCTTTTGTTATTTTAGTTTCAGTTTCTTTTGGGAAATCAATCATTTCAATGTGCAACATGCAAACAACAAAAGAGCAGAAATTGGATTACACATGGTACTTTAACTGTAAAGAAACAGGCCTTTTTGTAAAGCCCTTTTGACATTTAAAAAGCATTTAATAATAATTTAATGCTGACACCTTCACCGCTGCTAATGGCTGTGCAAGTCTGTCATTTTGAGTGCACTTTCGGAAAACTGTTATTTTTGGAAAACAAAATGCCCCCAAAAATTGATTTGATAGGCTTACCACATATCAGAGGTTATAAAAGTGAAAAAAAGTGAAATTTCTTTCTAAGTACACGCAGTCTTTTCACTATCTACCAGGTCATAAAATCCAATGGAAAACCCATCTGGTAAACCATAATGGTAACACATTCACATGCAAACTCTCGTTTGCACTCCCTCAAAAACTTAGTGTAAAGTATAAAAGCTCAAACTTTTCAGCCAATTCCATTCAACACTTCAAGCATATTTAACCATAGGATTCAGATGTGAACGGCACAAAAAAGGTGACTGGGGTTACTTTCGAGTTTCTTCTCATGGTCGAAGTTTATTGAAATTGCACATGAAAATAGTCCTGGGTGTAAAGGTGCCTCGTCTTTCAATATCGGACCAACAAAAGAAAGTGAGTGGCTACTGTAATAATGTGGCAGAAGAACTAATTCATAACCACAGTGTCACGACACAGCGGCAGGTGATGGAGGAATACAAACACTCTGCATGCACCAGCCTGTGTCCTTACCTGGTTCTTTTGCTGGAGAGTCTTTTTCCACCAGAGGAATGTCATTATTGGCGTCTTTTTTCTTACGGAGCATTGACAGGAGGGAGCTGGAAGAGAGTCAGAAAAAAAATGACTGAATGAAGCACAATACAGTGATCAGCTTTAATGTGCCGGCACAGAGTTTGTCTATTACACTTTATATAGCAAACACTGTGAAAGAGTTATGGACACATTAACACACACAGGGACAAAATCACAGACACTAAATTGCATGGAACAAAAGCTTGTATCTACTGTTGTAGTTTTTATTTATTTTCCGAATACAGGTGCCCACTGGGTGAACACTTTATAACAAATGGGCTAAACGTGTAAAATTGCTTTGAGTATAAAACTATATAAAAAAATGCTTCTCAGCGTAAAATAGCAAAGAACATTTGTTAATATCATTAAATGATTCATAGAATCCTCTCCATGGATCACCACCTTATCGTGGTGGAGAGGTTTGTGTGCTTGAAGGACCCTAGGAGCTATGTTGTCTGGAGCAAAAGCTCCTGGTAGGGTCTCCCATGGCAAACTGGTCCTAGGTGACAGGCCAGACAAAGTGTGATCCATAACCACCCCTATGAGGACAACAAAGCAGGACTTGTGTACCCTGCCCGGATCAGGGTTACTGGGGCCCCACCCTGGAGCCAGGCCTGGGGGAGGGGCTCGCCAGCGAGCGTCTGGTGGCCGGGCATTCACTCATGGTGCCCGGCCGGGCCCAGCCCGAAGGAGCTACATGAGTCCCCCCTCCCATCGACCCACCACCGATGGGAGGGGCAGTAGTAGGGGTGCGGGCAGTGTCCGAAGGCGTGGGCCTTGGGGTTCTGATCCTCGGTTGCTGAAACTGGCTTTTGGAACTTGGAATGTTACCTCACTGGCGGGGAAGGAGCCTGAGTTGGTGCGCGAGGTCGAGAGATACCGGCTAGATATAGTCGGGCTCACCTCAACACACAGCTTGGGCTCTGGGTCCAATCTCCTTGAGAGGGGCTGGACTTTATTCTTTTCTGGAGTTGCCCATGGTGAGAGGCGGCGGGCAGGTGTGGGCTCTCATAGCCCCTCGACTCGGCGCCTGTATGTTGGGGTTTTCCCCGGTGGACGAGAGGGTAGCTTCCCTACGCCTTCGGGTTGGGGAACAGGTCCTGACTGTTGTCTGTGCTTATGCACCGAACATCAGTTCAGAATACCCAGCCTTCATAGAGTCCTTGGAAGGGGTGCTTGAAAGTGCTCCTCCTGGAGACTCGATTGTCCTACTGGGGGACTTCAACGCTCACGTGGGCAACGACAGTAAGACCTGGAGGGGTGTGATTGGGAGGAATGGCCTCTCTGATCTGAACCCGAGTGGTGTTCAGTTTTTGGACTTCTGTGCAAACCACAGTTTGTCCATAATGAACACCATGTTTGAACACAAGGATGTCCATAAGTGCACATGGCACCAGGACACCCTAGGCCGCAGTTCAATGATTGACTTTGTAGTCGTGTCAGCGGACTTGCGGCCATGTGTACTGGACACTCGGGTAAAGAGAGGAGCTGAGCTGTCAACTGATCACCACCTGGTGGTGAGTTGGATCAGGTGGTGGGGGAAGATGCCAGTCAGACCAGGCAAACCCAAATGTATAGTGAGGGTTTGCTGGGAACGTCTGGCAGAAGAACCTGTCAGATTGATCTTCAACTCACACCTCCGTCAGAACTTTGACCTCGGGGGAGGTGGGGGACATTGACTCAGAATGGGCCATGTTCCGCTCCTCCATTGTTGAAGCGGCTGACTGTAGCTGTGGTCGCAAGGTAGTTGGTGCCTGTCGGGGCGGTAATCCTCGAACCCGGTGGTGGACACCCCAGGTGAGAGATGCCGTCAAGCTGAAGAAGGAGTCCTTCCGGACATGGTTGGCCTGTAGGACACCAGAGGCAGCTGGCAGGTATCGACAGGCCAAGCGATCTGCGGCTTCAGTCATTGCCAAGGCAAAAACCCGGGTGTGGGAAGAGTTCGGTGAGGCCTTGGAAAGTGACTTTAAGTCGGCTCCGAAAAGATTCTGGCAAACCGCCAGGCGACTCAGAAGGGGAAAGCAGTGTGCCACTAGCACTGTATATAGTGGAGATGGTGTGCTGCTGACTTCGACTGAAGACGTCATTGGGCGGTGGAAGGAATACTTTGAGGACCTTCTCAATCCCACCAACACGTTCTCCAGTGAGGAGGCAGAGTCTGGGGACACGGGAATAGGCTTGTCCATTACTGAGGCCGAAGTCGCTAAGGTAGTTAAAAAGCTCCTTGGCGGCAGGGCTGCAGGAGATCCGTCCCGAGTTCCTCAAGGCTCTGGATGTTGTGGGGCTGTCTTGGCTGACACGCCTTTTCAACATTGCGTGGACATCGGGGGTGGTGCCACTTGATTGGCAGACTGGGGTGGTGGTGCCTCTTTTTAAAAAGGGGGACCGAAGGGTGTGTTCCAACTACAGGGGAATCACACTCCTCAGCCTCCCTGGTAAGGTCTATGCAAGGGTACTGGAGAAGAGAGTCCGGCTTATAGTCGAACCTCGGATTCAGGAGGAGCAGTGCGGGTTCCGCCCTGGTCGTGGAACACTGGACCAACTCTTTACCCTCTCCAGGATTCTCGAGGGTTCATGGGAGTTTGCCCAACCAGTCCACATGTGCTTTGTGGATTTGGAGAAGGCATTCGACTGTGTTCCCTGGGGTATTCTGTGGGAGGTGCTTCGGGAGTACGGGGTACATGGCTCTTTGCTACGAGCCATTCAGGCCCTGTACAAACAAAGCAGGAGCTTGGTTCGCATGGCTGGCAGTAAGTCAGACTTTTTCCCAGTGAGAGTTGGACTCCGTCAGGGCTGCCCTTTGTCACCGATTCTATTCATAATTTTTATGGATAGAATTTCTAGGCGCAGTCAGGGGATGGAGGGTGTCCGGTTTGGTGACCTCAGGGTCACATCGCTGCTGTTTGCAGATGATGTGGTCCTATTGGGGACATCAGGCCGTGAACTTCAGCTTTCACTGGATCGGTTTGCAGCCGAGTGTGAAGCGGCCGGGATGAGGATCAGTACCTCCAAATCCGAGGCCATGGTTCTCACGCGGGAAAGGGTGGAGAGCCCTCTCTGGGTCGGGGATGAGCTCTTGCCTCAAGTGGAGGAGTTTAAGTATCTCGGGGTCTTGTTCACGAGTGATGGTACAAGGGAGCGGGAGATTGACAGGCGGATTGGTGCTGGGTCAGCAGTGATGCGGGATCTTTACCGGTCTGTTGTGGTAAAGAAAGAGCTGAGCCATAAGGCAAGGCTCTCGATTTACTGGTCGATCTATGTTCCCACCCTCACCTATGGTCATGAGCTTTGGGTAATGACCGAAAGAACGAGATCGCGAATACAAGCGGCTGAAATGAGTTTCCTCTGCAGGGTGGCTGGACTCTCCCTTAGAGATAGGGTGAGAAGTTCGGTCATCCGGGAGGGACTCGGAGTAGAGCCGCTGCTTCTTCACGTCGAGAGGAGCCAGTTGAGGTGGTTCGGGCATCTTGTTAGGATGCCTCCTGGACGCCTCCCTTGGGAGGTGTCACAGGCAAGTCCACCGGGGAGGAGACCCCGGGGAAGACCCAGGACACGCTGGCGTGACTATATCGCCCAGCTGGCCTGGGAGCGCCTCGGAATCCCTCCCAGGGAGCTAGTGGAAGTGGCTGGGGAAAGGGAGGTCTGGGCTTCATTGCTCATGATGCTGCCCCCGCGACCCGAACCCTGGAGAAGCGGAAGATGATGGATGGATGGATGGATGGATGGATGGATGGATGGATGGATTCAGAGAATCTGGAAAAATCTCTGTCTGTGAAAAAGTTTGTTGCTGCATCCACAAATGCAACTCTAAGAAGAAAATATAGATAAACAGTATCCAGAAATGCTGCCGCCTTCTCTGGGCTGTTCATTTAAATTCACCGGGGGAAGTGGAAAAGTGTCCTGTGGTCCGACAAATCAACATTTGAAATTCCTTTTGGAAATCATGAACAATGCTTCCTCCAGGCTAAAGACTACTCAGCTTGTTATCAGTGCACAGTTCAAAAGCTAGAATTCATGATGGTATAGGGGTACATTAGTGCACATGGGTGAAGTGCACATCTGTAGTGTTAATGAGTGTTGTTAAAAGAAGAGGTGATGAAACACAGTGGTAAAGGTAAGGGTAAGGGTATCATTGCATAACACATTATAGACGACTTTTTTAATTCATATTTTTTTCTTTTTTTGTAAAGCCTGCAAATAAAACATAAATAAATCTACAAATTAATAAATAAAGATTTCATGATAAATATTGTTGAGATATGTTAGGCTTTATACATACAAGATATATCAATGCTAAATCATGATTAATACCACCATTATTAGAGAAAAACACGTCGTCTCCAGCTGTTCTTCTTTTCAAACCCTCTTTATATCCAAAACACAAATGTATGTAGAGCCTTTTGGAGTGAAACTCTTTAAACATAAGTATCTATATGTAATGAGGATTTTCAAAACCAAGCCCTAATGTTAAACTCAGAACACAAAAAATAAACAGCTCTGCTCTTTCAGCCTTAAATGAAATATGGAGCATGTACAAAAAGCTTCTATAAAAATGCTGGAGCATTCTGTTGGTTCTGTAGGTTGGAACTGACTTTCTGTGATTGTATAACAAAGTCAAGACTTCAATGTACTGACCTAAGTGGGTTGGTCGGTGCTGAAGGTGGAGGAGGTGGTGGTGGAGGTGGGGGAGGTGGAGGAGGTGGAGGGGCAGGAACAGGGTTAGATACCTGCTGGAGTTTCTTCTGCAGTTCTTCCACTACAAACACACACAATAAAATACACAGTGAGATATGCTGCAGCAGGGGGTGGAGAAAATAATTTCCTGTGAAATACACAAGACCTGATAAAAAACAGACTTGATCAGAAAAACTCTAACATTACAGTAAATACAAATAATACAATAAGTAGTGATGTGTAAGTTTACAATAAGTTTATATTTGTCAGCATGTTTAACAATTTCAAAATCTCTCATCTTGGGAGCCTACACTCTTAAAAAAAAGGGTTTCAAGTGTTCTTTACTAAGAACAGTGGATCTATATAGAACTGTAAACACTCAAAGAACAATTTGCATGCCTAAAGCGTTCTTTGCATGGTGAAATAGTTCTATAGTTGGATGGAGAACGTGTTGTAAAGGGTGTATACAGCACCAAAAATAGTTCTTCTGTCTTTACAAACTTGACATCGTAACAACAGAACCCTTTTGGTGTTGTACAGAACCCTTTTCAAACAGGTTCTGTACAGATTGATGAGGAATTTGTTGTATACACATGCTCCTTTAATCTGGAAAATTATTTCATCATGCAAAGAACCATGTTTCTTTGAGTGTTCATAGTTCTACACAGAACTATTCTTTACTAAAGAACCATCTTTTTAAGTGCAGTATTATGTGTATCCAGTATTTGGCTCGTTTCTTATCTTTTAAGGGAATTTTTATGTGGTGGTTGACTTAGTAAGGCGTGGGAACAAGATAAATAAGTCATGGCCACGACTTAGGCGTGGGTGCAAGATCCTAATGCATGGCCATGACTTATGCATGATTGTAATGCATGATCTCATTCTCACATCTTATTAAGTCATGGCCACGACTAAATGATCTCATTCTCATGCTTTACCAAGTTGTGATCTTGCTCCCAGAGTTAATAAGGTATGGCCATGCATTATTTTTATTTATATGGGATGTCACAAGCAGGGCTCCGTAGTTTCCTGTGTTTTACTAAAGTTGAACCTGTAATTAATGGACATTTTGAGTGGAAATGAAAATGAATGGGGGTCTCTGATCTTTGCACACTGGACATATTATTACACACAGCTACTTACATATAGGCAGGAACATAATATGTAGAAAATGACAGTTTTGTTTATTTTCTACATGAAAGTAAGTGAATACATCCCTTACAGAGAACACACTCCTGCATATTTTAATGCACAATCACTGTTTATTTGCTCAACTTACCATACATGCTAAAATAAAACATAGAAGTTGGCCTGTGCAAAAGATATGGCTCATTCTATGTATTTTTTTTTCTGATATATTTTGAGGAATAAGTTTTGAGGAAATTTGGACCTCTCTGGTCAAAATATGTAATTACTTGCAATATTTTGAAGAACACTGTAGAACGTGTGTTTGCTCTGGACCCCTTCCCCAAATGAATGAATCTGATGAGTAAAAGAGATTCAAAGAGAGCCCAGTCTAAACCTCATGAAGGATGTACCCTCTGAAGATGTGAGTGAATTATTAGTGTCATCACATCTTCATCAATGTAATGAGGATTTTAAGATCACATTTAACCTAAATAGCGACCTTCTTTCTGAGCCTGTGTTTGTGATGTAAATACGTAAACAGGTACGATGTGGTGTGAAAAACTCCTGACCTGACACCTCTGACTTTTAAATGATTATTTCAGACTTTACAGAGCAACTTGCAGCAGCGCATGCTCACCATGCTCATCAGTAATGATACTTCTTTCCATGTTAACAAACAAATCTTACATTGTGCAAATTTAAACACATCAAATAAATAGAAACGGTGCACTAGAATTTGCTGAAAAATGTTTTAAAGGTGTAATTAAAAGTGCTCCCTGTAGAAATGCTAATTCATTCAAAACTAAATTTGAGCAGGTTGTTCAAACTTGCATACGACTGCACATATGACCCCATGACCCTCCTCACAAGGTGCGTGTGTACCTGTAAAGCGTAGGTCTTTTGCCTCGATCTCCGCTCTGCTACATTTCTCCAGCATCTCTCTCCTCTCCTCCTCCAGAAGCTCCGCCTTCTTCTCTAATGCTGACAGTTGTTTCCTCCAATCAGAGCCATGCAGTTCATCCTGCAAACGCTTCAGCTATGTGACACAGATGTGTATTTATAGAATCATTGTGTTATTAGAGGAGTCATGATGTCTTGAGACACACTTTTCTGATGAGTTTTGAGAAGGTTTTGACCTTAAATGCATTTTAAATACATTCATGGTGGAGGGATACCTGCAGGATGTTGTGAGGCAAAATAGTCCCCAAAGAAAACTTACTGTTATAAGACTATAAGTGGCTTTGGATAGTAAATAAAAGGCTATATTTGTGTCTCTAACAATCTGGTTCCTATCAAAATGCAGAAATTTTGAAGAATTGGTGAAATTCCCCTTTAAGTGTTGGTTGTCACTCGTTTAATGGTTGTTTTTGGCTTTTATACACTGGCAATGCCTTTTTAATGTCTTATTGGCATACTGTAGGCTGCTCCCTTTACAGCTAAAAGTGTAACCTCTGTAACACGGACCCTTTTAAGCTGAAATTTAACAGAAAATTATCAGGAAGGGGTCAAAATCATGGTTTAGTTTTACAAATTGAGTAGGTCCTAGGAAATGATCAGGGCTCTTAAGCTTCTGTGTGAATATTTCTGCTGCAAAACACCTTTTAGCTGTGTGTGTGTGTGTGTGTGTGTGTGTGTGTGTGTATGTAACGAAACTGATGCTGGCTTTTTATCTGCCAACTTCTTTTCTGAACTGACCTTTCCACGCATAAGGTGCCTGAACGTAACTGCACAATTTAAGGTAGAATGGATAATCTAAATATGTACATTGTTAGAAATAAAGGCTCTGTGAAGGTACATTTTTAGTTCATCAAGGTTCAACAGTGGTTTTAAGGTCTAACTGTTTACCAGAGTCCTGCCTATTATAGCTCTAGAAGCAGATGTCTCCGGGGGGAAAGACAGCAATTTCCATACTATGACGTCTTCCGCTGCGTCAAATAAGGAAGTGTGAAAAGAACTTGTCTGGGGCACATAGAAATTGGGAGGTCCTGGCTTTCAAGTGAGATTTGCACCGACTGCAGCCCTTGTGTGTGTGTGTGTGTGTGTGTGTACCCACCTGTTGTTGGTGCTCGAGTCTCTGTGTCTCCAGCTTGTGTGTGAGGGATGTGATTTCTTTGAGAGCACACTGCAGAGCTTCTGAAGGAGACATGGTCTGCAGCAGAACTTTACTCTGTCTTTTCATCTTCTTCTGCTCCACCAGCATCTATATGTAAACACCACAAGAGAAAAAAACATGAAATCCAGCAGCTGAAAAAGAATCTTTAATCAGATCAGTAAACAGGACAGAGAGAGGATAGCGTCTGTGTTTGTCGACCTCTTGTGCAAACTTCTCAGCCTCTGCTCGCAGGTCTTTCTCCAGCTCCAGGTCAGCTTGCAGGGCCTCGTACTCCTCTACTGCATACTTGGACACTACACACACACACACACACACACACACACACACGTACATACGTTGTAAGCTTTTAACGCCGCTAACACAGTTTGACATAGAGCTGACAATATTTTACACGGATAAATTTGATTGTGATTTCCTTTTTTTTTCCATGCATATTGCTTGTTTCACTAAAAATGAACATATTTAGTCCTCTTTAACTTGATTTAGTGCAGCGTAGTATGTGAAATGTTGAATAAAAATCATTCATCCAAGTGTTTATATTCAGTTTTTAAATGTGAAACATTGTGTCTGTGTGTTTCCTTACACACTGTAGCATACAATAGTTTCAATACACGTTTTAAAGGCCAAATTCCATCAATGGCTCTCCTGATAAAAGTAGCTAACGTCCAGTGAGCGCAACAGCGGCTGCACGTTCCAACCAATTAGTGCCTGTATCACAAATATCTGATATATACATGAGTATGCCAACAATCCACTTCACAGTACAAACCCTTGTTTCTACATTCATTGTCCACTTTATCAGCTATCAGGAGTGTCTAAAAGAGTGGACAGTGAGTGGACATAGTGTTTAAAAACTCCAGCAGCACTGCTGTGTTTGATCCACTCGCACCAGCACAACACACACTAACACACCACCGCAGTGTTGAGAATGATCCACCACCCAAATAATACCTGCTGTGTGGGGGTCCTCACCATTGAAGAACAGGATAAACAGAGAGACAGATAGACTACAGTCTGTAACTGTAGAACTACAAAGTGGTCCTATATGGTCAGTGGAGCTGATAAAATGGACTGTGAGTGTAGAAACAAAGACTTAATTAAGTGGTCAAGTGTTGTACCATTCACTCTCCAGTACATACAGGCTATACATAGAAACTAAGCTATAAAAGCATCTTGTTTTAAATGGTTGTATGAAAACAGGAGCCGTTTAGCTCCACCATTCACACTGAAGTTATAAGGAGTGTTTCAGCTCGATTTTTCAGCCTGCGATTTCGGCCTGCTTTTTGAATGAGGCCCAATACAGGGCAGCCAATCATAACAGAGGCTATTTGCATAGGTCAGCATTAAAGGCGGAGCCTGTTTAATTAATTTTAATAAAGACTTTGGTACATAAAGCCAACACAAACGTTGTAAGTGAATAAAATACAAGACAAACTGTAGGACATGGACTCTTTAAATATCATTAGAAGGGCTGGATATTCAGTGTATAACAGAACATCTGACGAAGGTACCACAGCGGAGAGATAGAGAGTAAGAGAGGGGAAAGTGAGATTAGTGTTGAACTGTGGTTTCTGAATTATGTATGATAAGGACGATTATGAGAGGCCTCAGGCTTTAACCGCAGCAAAAATATTACGCCACTCAAGGACTTGGCTTACAAAAAACACCACACCAAATCGCTGGTGTAATTATGATACGAGTGTGCGCATTGTCTCAGGGATCAGAGGTGACACCGTGTGCGCCAATGTGTGTGTGTGCTGGAGGGTGGGCGAGGTTACTGTGGGTAACAGGATTGGAACTAACCTCTGTTATATTTTCCCAAGAGCTTCTTTTGTTGAAGCGTTTCAGCAATCAAAACAGTATTATCATGTTTTTCTCTCAGGAGCTGGGAGAGAGAGAGAGGGGGAAAGAGAGAGAGAGCACAAAGAGAAAGAAAGAACAAGTGAAAGAAAGAATCTGAGACATTGAAAAGCAATAACGAGTTCATGACATGAAGATATTTTCTTCTTCTATTCTATACACCCATTTTAACATTTAAGTGATTTTTCTGACGACATTCAAATGCTTAAACCAGTCTGAATAGAGCAACATCAGAGCAGTTAGAGATAAATAATGACGGACTGAAAGCCATGAAAATTGGACTGAGTAATAAAGTGAATTTCTAAAGATGTACAGCAGTATTTAATGTTTTACTGTGAGGGTGATGGTAGAATGACATCCATGAGGGGCACAACGGCACCGTAGCTGGACGTCTTCCATAAGTGCTAGAAACGTTACAAGTCATTTCATGTCTGAATTGAGTCTCAGCAGTGCGAGACAGGGTCGAGGTTCTTGAGTCTCAAGTCCAGGAGGAGGAAGTCTGAGTCAGTTACGTGTGTGTCTCAACCGAGTTGCAAATCTCAAGTATCTGAAATGCAAATCTGAGGGTCAAATCTGAGCCAAGTCTCTCAAGTCTTTGGGGTGCAAGTCTGAGTTGAGTCTGAGATCAGAGTCTCAGGCCCCTGAGATGCGAGGCAGAGTTAGTTACATGTGTGAATCGAGTTGCGAATTTCAAGTCTCTGGAGGGCACGTTTGAGTTGAGTCTCTGGGGTGCGAGTCCAAGTCCAGCCTCGAGTATCCGCGGTGCAAAACCAAGTCGAGTCTCAAGCCTCTGTGTGCAAGTCTGAGTCGGGTCTTGAGTCTTTAGGGAGCAGGTCATAGTCAAGACCAGAGACTCTGAGGGGGGGCGAGTCCAAATAAAGTTTGCAAGTCTGAATCAAATCCCGAGTCTTTGGGGTATAAGTGTGAGCTGAGCCTTGAGTCTCTGGGGTCTGATTTGAGTCAGAGAACATGCCTAATATCAATCCACCCCAGCCTCACGAGAATCATGAATTCAACTCTGAGCAAAAACAAGCATCATTACAATTTCATTAAGAGAGTAGCAGCTCTAATCTCTGCGTGTGTGTCAGTATGGGACTCATAGCTGTAATTAAAGTCTGTCTTACTTCCTCTCTGGTTTTGCGGTGCTGATCTTTTGCCTCCTCCAGATCAATGGCCAAGCATTTTTTCTCCTCCTGAGCCAACTCTAATTTACCCCTCAGCTCTGTTCCACACAAACAAATAAACAAAGTCAAAAAGAAACTGATGATATCTTTATCACATCAATATAAAATCATAATAAGCTAACATACAAGTCCCATGATAACATGTTTTACAATTACTTTTTTTTTTTTTTTTTTACAATTACTGTCTGTCTGCTGAAATTGCTTGTTTAGTTAACATTTTGGGGAAAATAAAACATAAAATGTGGCCTCTGCATTTTAAATATTATGTTTTTTCACACCATGTTAAACTCAGCAAAAAATATAAATTGTGGAGTAAAATTTGTAGAAAGATGTCATACTTAGGTTTGTTCCCTGCAGAGGACTTTCTAACAAGGGACGTTCAAATGTTTACAACTTACTGTGTCACTAATTATCTAACTATATAATTGCATTCAGACAGAACCACAAAACGTTAAAGAGCTACATGGTGTTTCAGAAAGTGCTGCAATGTGGGAAGGAGGCTGGAGACATGCCTGAGATGATGGTGTGACAGTGGGTGGAGCTACAGGTTCCAGACTCCTCCTCCTGCTGATCATCAACTTCATCATCATCCAAATTGATCTTAGCGAGAACATCAGAACCCAGGTGGGCCAGGTACATCATACTCTTCCTCTTCAGAGAACGGTTCTGTCTGTTCAGCTACACACAAACACACACACACACAAGCACACAAGCACAAGTTGGTTTGAGTGATATCACTAAACAACAAAGTCAAAGCAGGCTTTTCTTATAGCTTAATCCAAACATATGAACTGTATAGAGGGAACAGTGCATTACATACTTTGATTCATAAAAACAAGGCAAATTTCCTTTCCCATATTATGTGCTTTTTAATGATACCAAAACTGCTAAAAATATGGTTTATTTTGTTGTATTTTTGTTGTATTTTGCTATTTATTCTGATTTTCTTGTCATCACTTCTTTTATTTATTGCATTTTATTTTTCCTCACTAACTTTTGCATTACTTGTTTTTTAACAGTTCCCTAAGGCAGTAACCAGGTTTGTGTATAAAATTACTAGAGTACTAGAGAATCATTTTGGGTGATGAGTAAAACTGATGAGTAACGTTTCAAGGCAGTTTATCTAAATTACACCGAAATGGCCAAAAGGTTCTAGCTATTAAGCTGATAAAGGATATAGTAATACACCTTATAAATATTCAGAGTTACAAGTGTTTGGTACTTCACTGTAATATCACCCGTGTACGCAGGAGTGTAAATCAAAAACAATTCCAAAGTCACAAGCTGTACAAAGATTAGCACAAAGTACAAAGACAGTTTTCTGAAGTAAATGGTAAGAACTCATTAAAACCATACTAATTATCATTTCTTTTCTCATTCTTTTACAGCCCAGATTCCACATAAGACTTTGTTTTATTTATGTACAATATTACTATGTCATATACCTAACTGGTACTTTTCACTCAGAATAATTACACAGTACTGTGGAGTTTGTACCAAATACATACCCTGTTAATATGTAACAACCTCCTGAGTACTTCAGAACCAAAAACAATTACCCAGAATAATCTGGACAGCAATAGAATCATAGAGGAGCACCCATAAAAGAGGAAATTACCCCAAGAACCGGTGTACATTTACTGGACATCCGAAGTGGATAGACTAAAACCCCAAAGGCAGAGGGCCTAAAGATCAGCCTTGAGGAACACCACTTTCACCACACATTACAAGAGTTGTCTATATGTACCAGCTCTTGTTGTGTATATAGTGAATGGACCCAAAAAGACCCCAGCCAGAGTCTGATATGTCGTAATTTTCCTCTCCATAGGATGAAAAAATTGATAGAGTAGCATAATTAAACCTAAATAGTTTATAGGCTTTATGGGGATGGTTGGGGATAAAACCCCCTTGTACATTTATTATTAAGTAACTACAGGGACTTCAACGCAAACTGGCTGAGCTTATAGAAGTATGTAATAATACACTGGGCCTGCCGACAGGACCTGGCCATTTAGGGGTTCATCAACATCCAAACAGCCCACTAAGCAGTTAAGCCTAAGCCTTTAAAAACATATGGTTTTAGCCCTGCCAAACCTAACATCTTGCTCATGTCTTTGGCTTTGTTTCCTTTAACTGATTAGAATCTGCTACTCGAATAGTTAGTGAGTGTTCATGTCCATGCTGGTCAGTAAAATAGATTAGCTTGTGGAATCGGAGTTTCCTGTGAGCTACCGTGTTTCCTATCACTGTATAAGAGAAGCTCCATGCTGCCTGTATTGTTAGATGCACTGGGCCACACATTTTCAAATCTTTATCAAAGGAACAACAGAAGGCATCACAAGTGTGAATACAATGATAGCATTGAGAATTCACATTTTTATAGAGCAAGAGTACATTAAAAGTCTGAAATAGATGATTTAAGTCTTAATCTTAAAATGTTGAGCTAATGAAAAACATCAATTCAATCAGGTGGGTCCAAACTTTTAACTGGAAATGTACCATAGTGTGCAACAATTTGAACACCCCACCTCAATGTACATATTTCATTAAGTGAAAATAAGTTACCACCTCCTCTACAGAGAACTAACATTAAACTTTAATGTATTGGAAAAAGTCAGTACAAGATACAATATAACATTTTATATTTATTTTTGTTTTTTTCCCCCAGTATGTGAAGTTCAGTAAATAAAGAGTACGTGTGCATTAAAATGAGATCTCTACAGAGGATGTGTATTAATTTTTACCTCAGGAAATCAACAAAACATCCCCAAAAAAGTCCCAAACCTATTACACGTGTGTACATGTAGATGCACATTCCCCTGCACATTCCCCTCTGCTGTGCAATGGCATTCTCGTCGTGTTTTCAGGTGTGACGATTAGAGACAGCGAAGAAGAAAATAAAGAATAAATAAATAAATTCAAAGATGATATAAGTCTGAAGCAGCTGATTTTCCAGCGAGCTGAAATCAAAAATCAAATCAACACAGCAACCCTGCCTGCTCAAATACCAACCTGCGCACATCCCATTTCACTCAATCAAACAGGAACACACACGTACACTCACGCCCAGCATGAAACACTCTGCTGAAAAGAGCAATAATCAAGGGTAAAATAATACAGCCGCACAGGAGACGTGGGGAAAAGCGGGGAAATAAAAATAATTACAGTACTTTATCAGATATGACCACGTAAACATCATTAACGCGGGCTATCAGATACAGCCGGCCAAATTCCCCCCGATACGGCCCCTCTTATACTCCAATAGACCCGTGTTTAAGAAATATCACCTCGTCTTTACTGTTAAATTAAAGTCTTTAAAGATAGGTCATACGCAAACAGCAATTAGAGAGGGAAATAAGTGGGGACAAAGCCAGCCAATGGGGGCGATGATATGTAAATTATGAAAATTAATCCTACACGACACACTGGTCAAAGGCTTATTAATGCTGTCCCTTGCCAGGACCAGACAACCACATGAAGCCACTTCCTGATGATTTCCTTCACTCTAAAAAAAACACAATCAACAACACATAAGTGATAATCATGCAGCATTGATGAGAAAGCGTGAACGTGAAATTACACAGTTGCAGAAATCAGTCACAGAGGTCGCCCCCCTCCCATCTCCTCCAATCCAACATCAAAACAAAATGTCATGTGTTTGGATTGCACTTTGATTTGACCGACGCCGCCTGCTCTCTCCTCCATTACTGCCTTTTTCTTTTTTTAATTCAGAATGTTCCAGAGTTTAAGAAATTATAATTTTTTCCTTCTTCTTCCTATTTTTTTTGTCCACCAGCCCAGAGGCCTCGTTGGCAGACAAAATTACAGGCATCAGGAACAAAGCATCAAACGGCCGCAACATGGCGGTTATTAGAGCTGATTCCCTCCGCTCTCCGCCAATCACACCTACCAAAACAGTTTGGGCCGATTTAAATGTAAATTGGGAATGAGCCAATGCTATAATTTTCGCAGCATAACCTTCACGTTTTGAAAAAATAGAAGAAAGAAATAAAATCATATTCTGTGCCGCATGTAATGTGGGTCTTTTTTCATTCTCATTTTCTTTAAAACCACATTCAGCAAGTCCAGAATATGAACTTATTTCCATTTTTATCATTTTCTAAACAAAACAACAACAACAAAAAAAGTGACTGTGCAGCAGAAATATCTCCAAAACACATCTGAACTAGTGCTGTTTGTAAGGCTCTAGGTAAACAGATCAGAGCTTTTTTGGAGATGTTTTTGATTAAGCACTGAAGTCAAGGTTTGTGACAAAAATGACACTGAGTTTACAGTCAATCAAACTACCCCACTGTCTAAAACAATAAGAAAAGTAGAAAAAGTAGACTGCCTAAAGCCGAGCCTTGAAGAACTCCACTTTCACACATTAATTTCATCACATACATTAAAAGAGTTGTCTATATGCTCTACCTCTTTCTGTTTATGTAGTGAACAGACTTAAAATCTAAATGCAGAGGGCCTACAGCTGAGCCCTGAGGAACACCCTTTTCACCATACATGGGGAGAGATGCCTATATGCATTATTTTTTGCCATTTATACAGTAGCTGGACTGAAACCCGAAGTGTAGAGTGCCTAAAGCTAAGCCCTGAAGAACACCATTTTTACCATACATTAAAAGAGTTGTCTATATGCACCATCTCTTTCTGTTTATATAGTGAAAAGACTTAAAACTCAAATGCAGAGGGCCTACAGCTGAGCCCATTTTCACCATATATAGGGAGAGATGTCCATATGCATTAGCTCTTGCCATTCATACAGTGGATAGACTGAAACGCCAAATGTAGAATGCCTAATGCTAAGCCTTGAGGAACACTACTTTCACCACACCTTTAAAGCTCTGTCTATATGTACAAGCTTTTGCACATACAGTGAACGGACTTAAAACCCAGAAAGGACCCCAGCTAGAGTGTGACACATTGCAATTTTCCTCTCCATAGGATGAAAGAACTGACCGAGTGGTTAAAGCCAAAACAGTTTACAGGCTTTATGGGGACGGATGGGGATAAAATCAGCCAGTTGGGTGTTGGAAACAACCAGCATTCACAGAGGTTGTTGCAGCCTCCCGCTGCGAAACCACAATTCATCAGGCTGAGTATGGGGCGGTATACGCCAGAGATGGGCCAAAGAGAGATCTGAACAAAGGGCCGGACAGACAGGGGGAGAGAAAGAGACAGAGAAAGAGGGGGGTTTTCAAGCACAGTGGCCACCAGCAATAACAGGACACGCCAGCATCTTCTTTAATGGGAGACAGGAAGCATGTGATTGGTCAAATCAAGCTTTTCTAAAGCACATAATGCCAGAGCGTTACGCTGCTCAGCTGTAGGGCTATTTCCAGGCTGATAGGCAGCTGCTAAAAACCCCAAAAGCAGTTTGTGAAACAAGCTGGGAAAGCTGCCCTTAGACCGGCACAGCCTAAGACACATCTAAGGTAGAAACAAACCTACAAAATCTGTGGAAATGGAAATATAATCCATTTTAAAAATGCTGTTGAAATCTTCTCTGAAAAAATACCTAAAGTGAAGGAAAAGTTTTCTGTATTTTTTTTTTTTATAATGCAACTTAAAAACCAGAAAGGTGTGCTTTTCAACATTTTCACTGGTTCATTTATTGTGAAATTTGATGGGTGGCTAGCATTTTCAAAAGTGGAAAAATAATATCTGAAAAAAATTAATTCAGGCTTTCTAATGATGGCAACAAAACATTTTGCTACACACATGTGGACAAAACAAAAAGAAGGAAACACCTAACAAAATTACAACAAAGGTATCATTTACAGGCAACAGTTTGTACTAAATCTCCAGTGTACTGAATGAATGTAAAGGAGCCTTATTATTATTCACAGTCTTAAGACATATGATCCAGTAACTACTCAAATGATTCAGCAGCTACTATGAAACTGATGTGGAAGCTTCATATTAGTGAGGAACTGCAGTGTGGAACAGTTTAAGAGGTTTTGAGAAAACACAACACAAAAGTAAATAAACAAATAAACAAACCCTGAGAATTATCAAGTTGTCCTAGATAGCTACACTGGTTCAGACGGTCAAAGCTCTCTGCCTCTGTAAACCAGGCCTTTCCCTGCGTGTGAAAAACACAGCGGCATGTCACCTTCCTACCCTCTTTCCTCTCTCTTTCAATCTTTTCATCCTTCGCTCTTGCCCTCCACGCTGCTGTTCTCTCATTGCTGTCTCACTGCATGGGGCTATCAGCCGATACAGCGACAGAAAGCTGATTCATCTATCAAAAAAAGTCCCTGAGCCACCCCTCACACCTGGCTCTTCCTAAAAAACGTTTACTCAGACTTACCTTAGGCTTTCGCTTCCACTAGTGCACATACACTGTGTTTTAGTCTGTATTTGGGACCTATATGTTTGAGAAGCCTTTATGTTTGATGAACAGATGTTCTGGGACTGATGACACATTATCAAATACTATATTAGAAGTAGACAATTTCTTTTTTATGCATTATTTTCGTAGTGTAGAGCTGCACAAAAGCCTAAGTCTTTAGGCCAAGATGACTGTTTAAAGCTATTCATCTGTGCAGTATTTGAGGCCATATTTAGGCACTGAGTCGTGTGCCATAAGTATTGTGTAAAATTTTGTCAAACCTTGAAACAAAAAGAAAATATCTGAAAGAGAATAAAGAAAACGTTTTTGAATAGGTCAATAAGATACCTAGAATATTATCCTCACAAACAGGACAGATCAACAGGGCCTCACCGATACTGCCTAGAAGTTTCATAACGGAACAGAACATAATTAAATAGGCAAGTAAGGCCAGAAAAGAACAGAAAGCAATAGACTAAACAGAACGGAACAGATTAGAATAGAAAAAAGCAGGGAGGTGTGCTTTTCAAACGGAGTAAAACAAAGCAGAAAACAGCAAAATAAGATGGAATAGAAAGGAACCAAGTATAATTGATTAGAATAGAATAGAATAATGCAAAATAGAATAGAATGAAACAGAATAAAATAGAATACTGCATAAAAGAACATAATAGAACAGAACAGTGCAGAACTGAATAGAACATAACAGAATAGAATAATGCAGTGTAGTGTAAAATAGAATTGAACAGAATAACGCAAAATAGAATAGTATCAAACAACACAAAACAGAATAGAATACAATAGAACAGAACAGAATTAAGCACAACAGAGAGGATAGAATTAAGAACAGAACAGAATTAAGCACAACAGAATAGAATTAAGCAGAATAGAATGAAAAAATGCAGAATATAGTAGAATGGAACAGATCCGAATAGAATAATGCAGTGTAGAATAGAATAGAATTGAACAGAACAGAATAGAATAGAATAGAATATGATAAACCTTTGTTGCCAGGGCCTCAACTGTCTCCCTGCAGGTCTTCTCAACCTCCAGGTTCTCCTGCATGCTGTTGACCTCCTGCAGCACCCTGTGGGACACTGCGCACACACACACACACACACACACACACACACACACACACACACACACACACAAAACATCAAAAATATACTAAATATTATTCTATGCTTCTTCTATTCCAAGCTGTCAGTTCCACAGTGAGAGAAAAGTCACACCATGGAGTCAACATGATTGTACATTAACTCAGAACTGTAAGACTCTCTCATTAATTCACTCATTTTGAATTAGGAATAATGACTTGCAGTTGGTTAAACAAGCAAAGAAAATAAATAAACAAATGCATAAATAGCACCACAGATTCTATCTTCAGTCAAACGCTGCATAATCCATTAACTGTTACTGCAGTGTGCAATACTGATACCAAAGTTAACTGCAATGTGAAAATCAGTGTTTTTACTGTGTTTACTACCCTCCTGACCAATCACTGTTCCAGCTGAGTGTTTTTGTGAGTGTTCTGATTAATGCTTTTTGTGTATTCTAGGGATGCACACTGTCATTATGCGATTATTCAGTAACCAACAAACCTCAATTCCAGGCATCAATATAAAACAGAGCTGCATCTGAAGCCACTGAAAATACCTAATACACACATTTGTGAGCACAAATATCGAATAATTTCTGTATTAATGCACCAAGATATTAAAAAGAGTTCCTCGTATGGCCTGTGCAGTGGAGGGGGCAGCACCAGTGTGTCTGTGAAGTAAGCGTTCATGCAGGTAGTGTGTGTTGCTGTCTTGCTGTATAGGGATACATCACACTCCTGATATATTTCTGTTGTCACCAGCTTCTCAGTTCAAGCAGCCCTCGAAAAGCATTTGTAGTTTTCCAGCACCAATCATGAAGAAAATCTTATTTCTCAAAAGCCTTAAGAGGGTGCATTTAACCCTATGATTGGCTGCCAACCAATGGGAAACAGAGAGAAATCAATTGTACGCAAAGTCTGAAAACTCTGTTCTGGTGATTTTCAAGGGTTGGCGTTCACAAACATGACTTAACAGATTTCTACAATAGAGAGGATTACAAACTTAACGTCACTCTGGCAGAATTTCTTGTCTTGTTTTCGTGAGGGCGCTCAGACTAGACGACAAGGCAAAGACAGAGAATAACACACATAACGGGTGTCAGCTACAGATAAGAACTCAAAAGACCCAGATCTCCTCAGATCACAGGAGACAAACAGAGCCACACTTACTGGATCTGTTTGTGCTTTTATGTATAGTGATAATATGTGGTGAGAAACGCTGATACAGTGAGAGTCGTAAATATCAAACATGTCTGATAATATCGGAGGGTCTCTGGTCACATCAGAGCTCGATCGGTGGGCTAAAGATTCACTCGTTTCTCCTCTGACGCCAGATCATCTGCGCCGTCAGTTACTTCCGATCGAGCTCCCAACCTGGAAAATTGCTTCAGATTGACAAACTTTGGCGCAAGAAGCAAACTGGGGTTAAAGTCAGGCAACAAGGTGGAATATGTGCTCTACAGAGAACAGAGTATATACAGTGGTGTGAAAAAGTGTTTGCCCCCTTCCTCATTTCCTGTTTTTTTGCATGTTTGTCACACTTAAGTGTTTCGGAACATCAAACCAATTTAAACAATAGTCAAGGACAACACAAGTAAACACAAAATGCAATTTGTAAATGAAGGTGTTTATTATTAAAGGAGAAAAAAAATCCAAACCGTCATGGCCCTGTGTGAAAAAGTGATTGCCCCCCTCGTTAAAACATACTATAACTGTGGTTTTTAACACCTGAGTTCAATTTCTCTAGCCACACCCAGGCCTGATTATTGCCACACCTGTTCTCAATCAAGACATCACTTAAATAGGAGCTGCCTGACACAGTAAAGTCCACCAAAAGATCCTTAAAAGCTACACATCATGCCGAGATCCAAAGAAATTCAGGAACAATTGAGAAAGAAAGTAATTGAGATCTATCAGTGTGGAAAGGGTTATAAAGCCATTTCCAAAGCTTTGGGAATCCAGCGAACCACAGTGAGAGCCATTATCCACAAACGGCGAAGACATGGAACAGTGGTGAACCTTCCCAGGAGTGGCCAGCCACCCAAAATTACCCCAAGAGCGCAGCGACGACTCATCCAAGAGGTCACAAAAGACCCCACAACAACGTCCAAAGAACTGCAGGCCTCACTTGCCTCAGTTAAGGTCAGCGTTCATGCCTCCACCATCAGAAAAAGACTAGGCAAAAATGGCCTGCATGGCAGAGTTTCAAGAAGAAAACCACTGCTGAGCAAAAAGAACATTAAAGCTCGTCTCAATTTTTCCAAAACACATCTTGATGATCCCCAACACTTTTGGGAAAACATTCTGTGGACCGATGAGACAAAAGTGGAACTCTTTGGAAGGTGTGTGTCCCATTACATCTGGCGTAAAAGGAACACTGCATTTCAGAAAAAGAACATTATACCAACAGTAAAATATGGTGGTGGTAGTGTGATGGTCTGGGGCTGTTTTGCTGCGTCAGGACCTGGAAGACTTGCTGTGATAAATCGAACTATGAATTCTGCTGTCTACCAAAAGATCCTGAAGGAGAATGTCCGACCATCTGTTCGTGAACTCAAGCTGAAACGAACTTGGGTTCTGCAGCAGGACAATGATCCTAAACACACCAGCAAGTCCACCACTGAATGGCTGAAGAAAAACAAAATGAAGACTTTGGAGTGGCCTAGCCAATGTCCTGACCTGAATCCTATTGAGATGTTGTGGTATGACCTTAAAAAGGCCGTTCATGCTCGAAAACCCTCTAATGTAACTGAATTAGAACAATTCTGCAAAGATGAGTGGGCCAAAATTCCTCCAGAACGCTGTAAAAGACTCATTGCAAGTTATCGCAAACCCTTGGTTGCAGTTGTTGCTGCTAAGGGTGGCCCAACCAGTTATTAGGTTTAGGGGGCAATCACTTTTTCACACAGGGCCATGATGGTTTGGATTTTTTTTCTCCTTTAATAATAAACACCTTCATTTACAAATTGCATTTTGTGTTTACTTGTGTTGTCCTTGACTATTGTTTAAATTGGTTTGATGTTCCGAAACACTTAAGTGTGACAAACATGCAAAAAAAACAGGAAATGAGGAAGGGGGCAAACACTTTTTCACACCACTGTATATATATATTTGCTAAGTTTAACATATTTGAAAAACATAAATGTTAAATGTGCCATAACTTTTGCATAAGCCAATTTTTTTTTGTTTTTTGTTCCCCCCAATATCTTACATTCAGAAAATAAGCAATAATTGTGCATGGAAATGTGCAGAAGTGTGTTATTGATCATTAGAAAACCAACAAAAGCAGGGAATTCCACTAGGGGTTCCCAAACTTTTGCATACTACTGTACACTAATCTACTGCACAGGCAATACTGATGACTCTGTAGATGCAGATCAGGGCTGGAATTCACACTGACTTTGTCAGAAAGCTCAGCTTCACTACTTTGACGTGGAATTTGAAGAGTTAACAGACCATCCTTTACAACATTCTCACATTCCATTCTATCCACTTATAATAAAAAGAACTTATTTAATATCTGACATTAGCAAAACTATGCTGTTCCCAGCCCTGTTCAAATATAATGGGGATTTCCACAAATTTTTAAAAATTCAGTGTTATTAAATCTTTAAAGTAATAATTTACACTTACTGGTCTGTAACTGGTAGGAACCAGACACCTGAAGAGTTTAATGCTTCTAAAAGTTTAAGTTTCCCTCATAGAAAGTTAAAAATATTAATGCTTTTGGGCTAAAATATATCTATTTTTAATCTATTCATGGTGGAGGTATACATGCAGGGTGTTGTCAAGCAAAATAGTCCCCAAAGAAAACTTACTTTAGCAGATTTATCACTATTTTACCATTATCATTCCATATAAAGCTCAGAAAACATGTGCTGGTTCATTGGTGGTTTTGGATAGTAAATAAATGTCTATATTTGTGTTGTAGTCATGGTGACCCCTGGTTCCTATCACCACCACTGTAAAGAAATCTGAACCATTTCACACCAAACCACTGAATGACTCTGAACTATTTAGAAATTTTAAAAAACTGGTGCAATTCCCCTTTCATAGAGTACCCCAGGACCTAGTCACAATGTAACCATAATGCTAGTACTTTGTCCCATTGCTTCTCAGTCTTTCTACAGGGCTGGACAAACTGCAGCTCAGACGAGATCAGTTCAGCCACATCGATTCTCAGCGTCTGAGCTGAAGTGAGAAAACTATATGCTTTATTTTCCTCTTCAGACTCGTGAAATTGTCTCCTGGAGCCTTTTGTCATTCCCAGCTGTTCAATTCGAATAACTCAGGCAGGATCAAACATCTGATGGCTTGCTAAAAGCTCACTTTGTTGCGCACTCGACGCGGCGGCGGCTCTGACGCTAACGTTAAAAAAACCTCCCGTCGGACTGATGATGAAGAAGTTTTGATTGAAGAAGTTGAGAGTGCGGTAATGGCCGTGCGCGGCCGGGCCGTGATGTGTGTCAGTAATCACCACAGCACTGGCTGCACACCAGATCACTGCCACTTAACTAATTGCACATTGTGGCTGGAGAGGGTGAAAACAGGAATTAGCAGAGCGGACAGCTCCCTCAGCAACCACGCCTAATTAAAAACTGATGAGCAGCGGTCACACATTACACTCCATTCAGCTGCCAGTGTGAAGACCCTTCCCAAACCGCACACACAGCCAGGCATGTATTACTGACTTGGTGGGGTTTTCACACTTTTCTCTATGACTGTATTGACCAAATGCTGCTGGTCTAAATGACCCCCGCCCCTCCAAACTTAAAGGCACACTTTTGGTCTCTTTTATTTATTTATTTATTTATTATAGTCTCTTTGACTTTAACATACACTCTTTCGTTCTGTTTGTTTTTAAATATAATAAATGGAATGTTTTGGCTGGAACGCTAAAAGTGTTTTAAGATTTTGTGAAATAAATGAAACGTGCTAGATAGAGGTTATTACTATTGTATTATTACTATTACTTGTTATTATGGTATATTGATATGGTATATATCTATATTATATCTCCATATTTGATTGTTTATTACATATTTTTATTGCGTATATTCCTGTTTTCATGGTGAGAAGCATTTATCACAAAACTAAATGCTATTAACTACATATAAATATTTTTAATTAAACATTATTATTCAGAAAAAAAAATATTGGAGATGGGATAATACCAACCCCCACCCCAAAAATCTGTTATTTATTATTATTTTCTGAATTGTGGACAAAAATTCACTGTAGACAACATTAAATATTAATAAATTTACATTTTTTCCCCATTTATTTTTAACTAAATATTAGTATTTAGTATTAGCATTATTATTATTATAACTTTTTTATTATGCATTTTCTGAAGAGACTGCATCAAAATTGCAGTGTTTTCATTAATGTTTTCATGAGTCTGGGGACATCTGGGTCCCAACAAAGGGATAATAACACGCATAATTCCACATATTCCTTCCTTGCAGGATGTCTTTCTGTATGACTGTATAGACTGAATGCTAACTCGACTCTCATCTTAACCTTTAAAGCTAATCTTTTATGGTCACCCCTGAAAATAAGTGTTGTAGCCTGGAGGAAAAACCTTAAAATAAACCGTACAGAACCTTTACATTATGTTAAACACTCATACATCCATTTAACAAACAAGGTACTTTAAAGAATGATTCACTGGTAGTTTCTTTAGGGACCTCTTGAGTCTCTTTATATATTCTCTGCATAATCTGTGATATACATTAATGTGCAGGTGTAGGATTTTGTCTGATTTAAATATAAAAATGTTTTCCTTACTGTCTGAGATTTTGCACCTGAAATCAAAAGTGCTAAATGAGTAAAGATTATTATTCTAACTTATTATTTACCTTTAATATTTCTACTGAAAGACACAGTTTAGGAGGACAGAGTTAGATTAAAACGTTTACGTATTCATCAACATCTGGGTCCCCACAAAGAGATAAATACAAACATGCACAGACACATACACTTTCCTCTGTCTTTCTCTTGTCCTCTCTCTCTCTGTTTCCCCCTCTGAGTCTCTCTCTCGCTCTCTCTGACAGGTTAATTGTGGCGGGTTGGGGGTTTAAACAGTGCTGAGCGTGCGGGTGGGTGACGGTTGATATCGAGGGGTGTGGGGGGTGTGTGTTGGAGCTGACAGTTTTAATTGTGAGTTTTGTCCTCCTCATCATCACCACATCTCCAGATCCCTCATTTCTCCCCCTCTCCATCCTGAGCTGGAGCTGCAGAGTGATGAAAGCAGCAGTGCAGCAGTTCAGGCCTCTCTGAGCTCATCACTACACAGAACAACAGCCACTAATACCACACACAGCATCATCTCCCTCTCTCTCCATCTCACTGTCTCTTTCTCTCTCACTCTCTCTCAGTCTGTCTCTCTCTCTCTCTCTCTCACTCACTCTCACTGTCTCTCTCTCTCACTGACTCTCACTCTCTCACTGTCTCTCTCTCCCTCTATCACTGTCTCTCACTGTCTCTCTCTCCCTCTATCACTGTCTCTCTCTCTCATTATCTCACTGTCTCTCTCTCACTCACTCTGTCTCTCTCTCTATCTCACTGTCTCTCTATCTCTCATTGTCTCTCTCTCACTCACTCTCACTGCCTCTCTCTCTCACTGTCTCTCTCTCTCTCTCTCACTGTCTATCTTACTGTCTCTCTCTCTCACTCTCTCTCACTCTCACTGTCTCTCTCTCTAACTCACTCTCTCGCTGTCTCTCTCTCTCTCTCAGTCTCTCACTCACTCACTGTCTCTCTCTCACCCACTCTCTCTCACTCACTCTCACTGTCTCTCTCTTTCTCTCTCACTCACTGTCTCTCTCTCACCCACTCTCTCTCTCTCACTCACTCTCACTGTCTCTCTCACTCACTCTCACTGTCTCTCTATTTCTCTCTCACTCACTGTCTCTCATTCTCTCTGTCACTCACGCTCTCTCTCTTCATCACTGTCCCACTCCTGTCTCTACCATCTCTTTCTCTTTATCTGTCTCTCTCTCTCTCTTCTTCACTGTCTCTCTCTTTATCTATTTCTCTTTTCTTTCTATCTTCAGAGCTCTCTTTCTTTCTTCCAGGTTCTTCCCAGTCTTCTTCTGTTTCTTTTATAATTTTTACTTCTCTCCCTTCCTTTCTTTGTCTCTCTTCCTTCCTTTCTCTCTTCCTCTCCTTTCTTTTTGTCTCTTCCTTTCACTCTAACTTCAGATATCTTCCTCCCCTTTCTTTGTGTCTCTTTCTTTCTTCTTTATGCTCTCCTTCTTTCTATCAGGTTCTTTCTTTCTTTCTTTCCTCCGTCTTTCTGTCCTTTCTTTGTTAAGATTCTTTCCGTTCTTCCCTCTCTCTCTATTTTCGGATATGTCTCATTCCCCTCTTCTTTCATTCTTTTTCTCTATGAAGTTTCTTTCTTCTCTCTTTCTTTACTCCTATTATGCTCTTCCCAACTTTTTTCTTTTTCGTTTCTTTTTTTTTATTTCTTTCTCTTTTCTGGTTCTTCCATCTCTTCTCTCTCTCTCTCTCTCTCTCTCTCTCTCTGAATAGAAGTCATTTTCTGAGATATAAAATCACGTAATGGCTCTGAAAAGCGGCTGTGCTGCATCGGCTCTGCTATTATTTAAGTGGAAATCGTACACAATGCGCCGAGCGGGGAAACACGAGCAAAGGCCAGCAGATTCAGCCGCAACCAACACGCCTCGCTCTGACCACAGCCCATAATAACCCATTTCAGGCATTAAAACGAGAATGCTCTCTCTCTCTCACCCCATCGGTGCTCCCAGATAGCTGTTGTGCTTTTTGAAAATTTCCACAATTCAATCCTCATGTTCCAATTCCCCCCATTCTGCGTGGAGAGCAGGAGCATGGCATTTTCACACACAGCGCAGAGAGGTGAAGTGTGGGGATTTAAACAAAGGAGAGAGAGAGAGAGAGAGAGAGAGAGAGAGAGAGAGAGACGCGTTTGTTTCGGGAAGGCAAAGCAGGACTGTGTTTTGGTATTCAACCCCCACAGAAATCAACTTCATTGATACATGTACTTTTGCTGCAGACTTTGTGTTAAAAATCTCTCAAACATTCAGTGTGTCCCTATTCAGGGGCTGCATCCTAGTAGAGTGCATCCTTCGAAGGCTGCATAGATCTGCGAAGGCTGGACTGAAATAAGACGGTCTGCTCTACGGCGGATTTCCTGTTTGTATCACAGCAGCACTGTTCCTGCTCTCTAGATAAAGAGAGAGAGACAGATAAAGATAGAGAGAGATAAAGAGAAAGAAAGATGGTAGAGACAGGAGTGGGACAGAGTGAAAAGAGAGAGAGAGAGAGAGAGAGAGAGCGAGAGACCGTGAGAGAGAGAGAAAATGAGAGACAGTGAGTGAGAGAGAGAGAGAAAGAGAAAGACAGTGAGAGAGACAGTGAGAGAGTCATGAAATGCTGCCCTGTCAAGTTCTTTTAAAGTTCTTTAAAGATGGAGCCAGAAACTTTTTTTTTCTTTGATTTATTCAAGCTGGAGATGCTTCACTTCTGGTCCCTGATGAAATATTTTTTTAACATTTGTATGATTAGCTATTCGACTCAGTTTAAACCCAATATTTTCATTTAAAGTGTCTCTTCAGCCGCCGTTTGCTCCTCTGCTGACGCCACCATGTTCTTGAATCCTTGCTGGCACGCCTTGAACCTCGGTTGGGTTGTTGGCTGGCGATATGTTGGCTGGCGAAGAATAAACCGTTGGATCCTTCCTTGCCATGGAAGAGGACAAATTTCTTGGCTGTATATGCAGAAACCTTTGAAAAGGGACGGCCTAGTCACGCCGCTGTGATGCAGTCAGCCTTCAGATGCAGCCTCCGAAGGATACAGCCCTGATTTAGGACACAACTCTTAACACAGTTTTTTAAAACTAAAATATAGATCTCCAAGTGATCTCACTGAGCACTTTATTAGGAACATTGTACTACTACAGCCTCCCTTTGCTCTCAAAATATCTTTGAGATTATGTTGAAGTCATTATGTCATGTAATTCTGGCAGGTTTTTCAGCTGCACTTTTGTTCTGTGAATCTCCTGTCCTATCACATCCCTAAGGAGTTCTACTGGATTGAGATCTGGTGACTGGGAAGGCCACTGAAGGACTGAACTCAATGTCACATTCATGAAACCAGTTTGAGACTACTTTTGCTTTGTGACATGGTGCATGTTGGTAAACTGTGGCCATGAAGGGATGCACATGGTCAGCAACAGTACTCAAAGAAGCTGTGGCACACAAGCGATGGTTGATTGATACTAACAGGCCCAAAATAATATAATAATGCCAAAAAACTTTCCCCACACTATTACACCACCACCATCAGCCTGGACAACTGACACAAGGCAGGTTGGGTCCGCCGTGGGCACCAAATTCTGACCCTACCATAAATCGATATTAATCAGACCAGGCTGCACTTTTCCAGTTTTCAGTTGTCCAGTGTTGGTGAGCCTGTGCCCACGGCAGCCTCAGCTTTCTGTTCTTGGCTGACAGAATTGGAACCCAACGTGGTCTTCGGCTGTTGTAGCCCATCTGCCTCAAAGTTGGACGGGTTGCGTGTCACTGAGATCACATTTTTTTTCTCCATATCTGCTGCACTGCTCCCATATGACTGGTTGATTATGTAACTGCATGAATGAGCAGGTGTACAGGTTTTCCTAATAAAGTGCACCCTAGCAGTGTTTTCAAAATCTCTACATCCACATGAGAACACAAAAACGCTTGCTTGACCATGCAAACACAGTAGAGGGTTAATGCTCCATAATACACCTCAAAAAGAACACAGCGAGTGCGTTGCAAAGCTGAAGCAGAGATTTTCTAACTACATCAGAGGCCAAACACTGCAGACCATCAGACCTCCATAATTTGACACTTCACACAGATTCAAATTCTGATTTCTGCCAGAAAATAAAAGCTTTAAAAAGTGAACCGCTTGACAGTGGGATTATTAACATTGCCATAGCTATGCCAAAATTATATATGAAGTATAAGCATTATAATTTATATATAATTATAAGGAACATAATGCTTTGTTCATAAGACATTATTCTGTAGTGAAACTCACTGCAGGGCCTCAGAAACACTTCTAAAAACCACTGTCTATGAACACAGTTCATCACTGCATCCACAAATGCAAGTTAAAACTCTGAAACACAACACAGAAACTGTATATAAACAGGATACAGAAATGCCGCCACCTTCTCTGGGCCTGAGCTGGTGGAAAAGTGTCCTGAGGTCCGACAAATCACCATTTGAATTTCTTTTTGGAAATCACAGACATTTTGGACTAAAACTCTGGGCTAAAAACCACTCAGCTTGTTATTAGTGCACAGTTCAAACAACTGATAACATTTGGCACATTATGAAATTAAACATATGACACATAATAAACCCTAAACTGTCAAAGGGCTGAAATTCTAGCTCTTATAGGCAAGGATTGGAAAACATATCACTTTCAAAACTACAGCAATTGGTCTCTTGAGGTCCCAGACATTTAGAGTGTTGGTATGGGGTTGTCTCTCTCTCTCTCTGTCTATCTATATATATAGACCTGCTTTTAAGTGATATAATTAATATATTATACTCAAGCTGAGTTTGTGCTAAATATGATACGATAATGTAAATTATCACAAGTTATAGTTAGACATGTAAAGATATGTACTTTCAGCCACATTTAGGCTTAAGTCTACAAGTTCTTCAACATATCTGGGGATAAATCCAGATTCAAGATCAAAGTTACAGTCTCAGGGCAGATTAAAAATAGCTTAAATGTTCCATATTCATATTTTTCCACAGTTATTCTGCTGTCGAATATCAGGTGACAACTAACAGGCAAAATGTGGAAAGAACAGACACATCTTTTTTTTTATTCTCTCCAGAGGTTAATGCCCACAGCTTTGATCTGAGGCTAAAATGTTCACAAAACGTTCTGCATGAAACAACTACAAACTTCTCAGCTTTGTGAAACTTTGAAAGCAAACCAGAGGTGACGCACCATGAAATAAATAAATGTAAATAAATGTATTTTTGAAATACTTTGTGTAACTGTTTTGTTTATTATTATTTCTTTATCATAATTTCGTTCTATTATTTCTTTATCACAATTGGGCTATGTATTGTCAAAAACCTGGCGATATGATATGCATCATGATACAGGGGTTAGGATTCAATATATTGCGATATATTGCGATACTGTAAGCAAGTTGACCACCAACTTTATGGGAAACTTTAAAGTATAAAAAAACACACCATCATATGCATAAAACATCAGTAAAAGAAAAAGTCTAAAGGCTGAAGATACATTAAAACACTGCTATCAACACAAAATGAACCACTGCCTGCCACAAATCTTTGCATATAAACTACTAATTAAAAAACGGAACTGTGTTTTGGAAATCGATACAGTATTACAAAATATAATATTGCGAAGGGTATCAATATTTTCTTACACCCCTAACAACAATAATTATTTTTCAGGCAACTCACAGCTCATAAAGCCAGACAAGTAATTTAGCAGAAATAAAATCCTTGACATAATCCTCAAATACACTCATCAGTTTTCCCTCACGTTTATCCTAATGACTGCACTACACATTACGTTATGACTGGATCTGCACTACTGAGAGGCTTTAGAGATTGTGTCAGCAGTGAAGGAGTAAATAAATGTCTGTGTGTGTTTAAGCCTCTCAGACGTGCCTGAACGACGCCCACAGCAGTCCAGAGTCCACAGTGTGCCAAAGCCTGAACACACTGATAATTCTCAGAGAAAAGCATGGCCTGCCGCAGCTACAGCAGCTCTACACTCGCTTTTACTCGTAGCCTGCCTGGGCTTACAGCACATTTTACTGACATAAATATAGATTTCTGTCCTGTTTGTGGCATCTTCTATCCTAATCTCCTGTAAAGGTGATAAACATTTTTATTCTGTATATCTTGCCATTTGTGTCAGTGTTTTGCTCTGCCTTCTATTCTCACCCTTGTTTTGTCTTCCAGGTCATATTCTTGTGTTTCTTGTCTCTGATGCACCATAAAGAAACCTTTGGAAAGGTGCAAAGTGTAACAGAGCCTGTTTGACTAGCCAAGCTGAAACTATAAGTGACCAAACAGCTGTGTTTTTATAAAGATGTACACATATTTATGGTGTTGAGGATCACTATAAGCTGAAGAATAACACCAAACCTCTTTCGAAGTCCTCCAGCTTCCGTAGGGCCTCATCTCGCTCCTGCTTCAGCTGCTTACACTGAAACAAAAAAACAAATAGGTATTTAAAGTGTTATTTACACTGCAGTACAGCTACTTAAGACTGTTATTTAGTAGTAAAGTACTAGTTCATTAGACTCTTATTTACACTGATCTACACTTAACGTGGCCGTTACTCACATTGCACTGCAGTTAATTTGACTTTTACTCACAGTTATTTACACTGTTGTAACGACAGATTGTTAATTACACTGTACTGGGGTAATCAGACTGTTGTTTAGACTGTAAAAGAACTAATGAATCTCTTTAATCTGTTTATAGTTTAACTGCCTTGTATTAAAGTTATTTAAATTGTTAATGAGACTACAGAAGTTATGTCACAGTTGTTTAGACTCATTTACAATGTACTTCAGCTATTTGTTTATACTGTATTGCAGTTAATTAGACTTATTTATACTGTACTACACTTAATTAGACTGTGATTTGCATTATATTACAGCTCTATTATTCACTCTATATTACAGTTAGAGTTTTATTTACACTAAACTACAGTTATTTAGATTGTACATTGCTTTACAATACATTTACACTGTTATTTGCACTGTTATTACTTGTGTAATAATGTAGTAATTCTGGCTGGTATTTACACTGTATTACAGCAAATTATACTGTACTTACATCACAGTGTGATTAATAAGGCTGTTATTTTAGTTTAATTTGCATTATTCTATAGTCAACTAGGTTCTAATTCACTCTATATTGCAATTAGACTAATTTATACTAAACTAGACTTTACATTGTTTTACAATCTATTTACATTGTTTTTTACGCTGTACTACAGTTAATCAGACTGTACTTGTGTAATTATGTAGTTATTCAGACTGATAATTACACTGCATTGCAGCTTTATACTACAATATTTACATTGTATTGTGATTAATAAGGCTGTTATTTATACTGTATTGTGATTAATTACACTGTTACAAAAAATATGGTTATTTAGATTGTTGGTCACCCTATATTATAGTTAGACTGTAATTTACACTAAACTACAGTTATACAGACTGACACTGCACAACAGCTGTTTCAACTTAATTACACTATACATGTGATTTACAGCTATTTCCATTGGTAATATACACTGTACTACAGTTAAACTGTCAAATTGCATATACTATGCAAAAAGGGTTCTATACAGCACAGAAAAGGATTGGTGCCACACAGAACCCTTTAAGAAGGTTTAAAAAAGAAATACAAGTTTTCCTTTATATGAAACATTTTAGAAATGCAAAGAAACATTTATGCATTCAAATGTTTTTGTTGTCAAGGTTCTATACATAGCAACTGAGTTTACTAAAGAAGCCTTAAAGAACCCCCTTTTAATGGTGTACTGCAGCAATTTGGACAGTTTCTGGCACTGTACTACTCATAACAACAATGACTTCTAATTGTTCTCACTATACCATATTTAGAGGTTTTTCTTAGACCGTGCTACAACTACAACTCCGAATTAAGGTTATTTTCACTGTTGTTTGTTTTATGTAACAGTGATTAAGCAAACAGCCACACTCACCTCCATCTTGGTTTTCTCATGCTCTTTCCGAAGGCTCTCGTACTGTCGGATCGCTGTGGAGAAACAGGGGGTCCAGTAAGCCATGACCCACAACTGACCACCACTACTAAACACAGTCTACACCTATAGCTGCGTCACTGACGGCTGAAACTTCAGCTAAAAACTCACGGGGGAAATTTTAACAGCCCACCACTGGCCTCATTACCAAGCAGCTTAGCTTGTGATAGGAAATGCTAATCACTTCAGCTCTATGAATACTTTCTTTCCAAAACCGTAAACGGTTGGAGCACCACAGGGGGAAGCGGTGAGTCCGGTTTTGATTCAGGTCTGACCACAGATTGTCCATCTGCGGAACCAGGATGAGTTGGGTGAGCAACATCAGAGTCACGAGCTTCCACAGAAAGACAAACCATGAGTGTGTCTAATACTGAGCTTCCTTTCTTTCCTGAAAAAATAGTGCATAACAAACCTGACCACAAATTAATGTATACATTTTATTTTCTACAAAAATTAAAATAAAAATAGTTTACATCCAGTTTTAATGCATTTTAGCAGACTTAACAAAAAGACAAAACTTTTTAAAAGTGTAGACCAGCAGTTTTGACCTCTTAAAGTCTCAGTACTAATTTTCCACACCCAAAAATAAGCCTAAGCCTTTCCTGAAATGGAAGGTGACTCACAACTGCCAATGTAATTTAGTCGAAGACTAAAATTTATCCATGTTCAGAACACAAGCCATAAGAGTCCACACCTCATTCAACTTGAACCCGAGAGCTCTTCACTCACAAAACCACATAATACTCTACTATAAAACTGTAAATTTCCTGAATAATTCATAGGATATCCTTAATAATTTATTATAGTTCCTGCATAATTCATTGTAGATACTGAATAAATCACTGTAGATGGTGAATAATACATACTAGCTACTGAATAATTAATATTAGACACTAAATAATTCATAGTAGACACTGAATAATTTGTCACAGATACTGAATAATTAATTGCAGATACTAAATAATTCAATGTAGATACTAAATAATATGTAGTAGATACTGAATAATTCATAATAGATAATAGATTAATAATAGATACATAACAATTCAGAGTAGAAACTGAGTAATTTATAGTAAATACTGAATCATTTATAGTAGATACTGAATAATGCATCTTAATTACTGAATCATTTTAGTACATACTGAATAATTCATAGGAAATACTGAACAATTCCTATTAAAAACTGAATAATTCACAGTAAATACTAAATAATTGATGCGCACTGAATAATTTATAGTAGATACTGAATCATTTTAATAGTTACTGTGTAATTCAACAATAAGTCTTAAGATCACAATGTGACAAACTTAAAACTATTATTATGATAAAATTATGCAAACCTGATAAAACGTTTGTTTTTTCTGCTTGAACAAACGTGAAAATATTGTCGTTTGAAAAATACCCAGGAAAGTACCAATTAATTCACAAATGTTAATACTTTTACTTCTACTCGAGTACTTCAGTTAGTAATGTCGCTTACTTTTTATTCTGTTTCATTTTGTTCATGTCGTTTCATTTCAACTCCTTTCTTTGCGTTTAACTACATAATGTTGTGTTAGTTCTCTGTAAGTGGTCTTATCATTTCACTTTAAACCAAAGGTCTCAAGAAGTTCTAGAAGCTTTCATGCTTCAATATTTACAGTTTATTGTGCATGGTTCTATATACAGCCATTTCATGCTTAAATGGTTCTCTGCATGGTGAAACGGTTAATCAGACTAATGGAGAACGTATTGTATATGGTTCTACGTAGCGGCAAAAAGAGCTTTTTTATTCTTCTACTGTGCAGAAGAGCAACAGAACAACTGCAATATTGCAGTGGAAGAGCCCTTTTCTGATGCTATACAGAATCACTTTCAAAAGGGTTTTATACATAAATCTCATAAATCCTCATAAATCAATCTGAACAACTATTTCACCATGCGAAAATCAATTTAACCATGAAATGGTTCTACACAGAACTCATGGTTCTACACAACCATTCACTTCAAGGACCCTTGAAGAAGCATTTTAAGAGTACTCTACTGTTTGTAGTTGTGACTAATGTGCTCGTGAACCTTCTCCACTTGTCTGCTGCTGTTTCATGGCGGAAAATGCTTTGACTCTCCGCCAACATTGCTGCGGTAAGAAGGAATGACAATGAAGTCTGGCCTGACTTGACCTCTGATGACCCCTATGAGTCTGTGCTCATGAAGGGAGCAAAGTCCAGACCAGCAACAGGGCCACGCCTTATAGCCCTGTCAATCAAGGTGGCCCAAATTGTATATGCATATACATACCAATTCTAGGACTGACTGACTAGAACATGTGCAGAAAATGAGCTTTAGAGGCATCCTCCAGTACAAATGACGGTCCTTCAGTGAAATAAAGACTGGAAGTAAAAGTGCTTGAAACCAACCAGAAAATGATAGTGTCCAAAAACTTATGGATAAGCTACTGAGCTGGCTGGGGTTGAGTTGGCAAGGCTCAATTCTTGGCCACAAACTAAAACGCTAAAGCTCCATGAAGTGCTTTCATAAGCGAATTTTCCGTTCCACCTTAAATGCAACCGAAGCACTATTGGGACATTCTGAGGCACCAGAATGCAGCTGCTGCACCATTTAAGGTGGAACGGAAAATTCCAACATGGATACCAACACAACATAATGAAATTAAACCAAAAAGGGGGAATTTGGAGGCGAAATATGGATGACTAAAATGAAATTAAAGACAAAAGCAGACCATTTTCCTCACAGAATTAGCTTGTCTAGCCGTGCTAAACGGAGGAAAGTTTATTAGCCTCTGCTAACAGCCCCCCCCCCCCCCAAATATGGACAAGCACAGACCTGTGGGGGACAAACCTGCTCAAAACAAATCTCAGATTCGCACTACCGAAATGAAAGCCTCCTACGGCAGCTTACCTTGATCCGAGAGCTCGTTTATATTCCTCATTTGCTTCTCTTCTTCAGTCGCCATTGAGGAGAAAGTTACCAGCTTTACCTTCTTTACCTGCTTTACCGTGAGAGCAACAGGAAGTGACCCTTAGGCGCGCGCATTTGACGATTAATCGGGGTACCGGTATGGCGGTTTCACACTAACTCGATATTTACCAGCCCTGCTAATCTGCCCCACTGTGGATTTAATTCAAGCCAAATCCAACACACCTGATTCAGTCGATAATCTGGATTAATGTTGCCTTCACATGCTGGCTAGAAGGACCTAATCACCCCCGCCCCTCCCTTTAAAGTTGTATGGAAACTCCACCGATCTTTCAAAATATATGTATAATAAAATTGTTAAAATGTAAAGAAAGTCAGAGTGGTTTGGTGTGAATATAAATAAGTCTATTAGAGATCATGTAACACCTACACAGGCATATAATGATTTAGGCCTACAGTTAGCGCTATGCTAACAGGCTTTTATTACTTAAAGTGGGGGTTAAAGGGGAACTGCACTGATTTTTAAAATCATCTACATAATTAGGGGGTTGAGATGTAAACAGTCATTCAGAGTGGTTTGGTGTGAAACGCTCCGTTTTAGAGAAACTTACAGAATCAGAATTGCTCACAGTGGTGGTGATAGGAACCAGACATCCACTTCTGAAAGCTCCCTTACAGGAAGTTATTACATGAAATGGTTATGAATTCACTGGCTGGTGTCTGGGACACAAGAGTTTTGTGGTAAATGTTTGGGCCTAAAGCTATTCATGGTGGAGGGATACATGCAGGGTGTTGTGAGGCAAAATAGTCCCTAAAGAAAACCTATTTGTCCAGAATTGTCACGGTTATCATCAACACCACCACATACAAATATTAGAAGACACGTGCAGGTTCACTGGTGGTTTTAGACAGTAAATATAATGGCTATAGTTGTGTTGCAGTTATGGTGAGCCCTGGTTCCTATCACAACCACTGTAAAGACATCCGAACCATTTCACACCCAACTACTCTGAATCACTCAACTCACACACTGAATTTTGCGGACATTTTGGAAAATTAATAATAATATAAATGAATAATAATAATTTATGTAGCACCTCTCATATAATAATGCAGCTTGGGAACGAGATAAGTAGTGGCCATGACTTAGTATGGCATGGGAATGGCATAATCAAGCCTTCACCATAGCTTAATAAAGCATGATCTCATTCCCATGCCTTACTAAGTCATAGCCACGACTTAATTATCCTGTTTCCATGCTTTAATAAGTCATGGACATGCTTTATCGTTATTTGTCACCCTCAGTGCTCCATACTTTACAGCCAATTCTGCAGATACAGTAAACAGTGCTGGCTGAAGACCAAAATTTTATATCAAAACAATCATAAAACAGTCTATCAGTGAATTCATAATTCATTTAATGTAATAACTTTCTGTGAGGGAGGTTTTAGATTTGGACGTCTGGTTCCAATCACCACCACTGTGAACAATCCTGTCCCTGTAAGTTTCTCTAGAACACTCATTTCACACCAAACTACTCTGAATGATATCAATTATGCAGGAACACAGAAACATCAGTAAAATCTTCCTCCAAGTAAATAAACAAACAGCCTCAGCATCAGGAGAATAATATAATTTAATTCATTTGTAAATCAAGACAGAAATAGACTTTGTGTACACAAAGATGTGACCATGACGAAGGTGGAAGGGGGATGATCGATATCTTGGAGATCACAGCACACATCACACTCCAAAAACACAAAATTGTAAACATCTATGTTCATTTAACGAACAGCTCGCAGCCAATGGGAATGTACTGATGGACTTGTGAATTTAATAGACCTGTGCTGTTCTCTACATGCACCGCATGCTTTTATATTCTCCACGTTCTAACAGAGTAGGGAGAACTAAAAAATGTCTAGAACTGGAACTGAGAATGTCTGTTTACAAACACCTTAGATCATCAGTAAGAGGAAAGCTAGCATCAGTAAATAATAAATCATAAATAATGATTTATGTGGTCTTAAATCCACTATCTGGGGATGAATTATGGGAAATTTAAAATACACAAGTCATTTTCATCGACTGCATCACCTTTCAGCTGACGTAAAACAACACAGACTGCCTTCAGGAATGTCGACAGTAAATAAATACATTTGTCGCCGTCATAAAACCTCATATCTCCAAAATGGTAACAGAACTTTTAATGTACAGAGATATTAGTAGTAATTTTGGACCATTACTTTTGATCCATCCATCATGAAATGTTTACACAATGTAAAGGGCAGCTGGTGTTTTCAAACTGCATTTTTAAAAAAATGAAAATGATTGATGAGGTTTTAATGACTGGTGATATCGTAAAACAGAACAGGAGACAAGAGATTAGATCTTAGACATGACTCTCAAGGAGAAAGAACATAGCCATATAAGGAGCTCCAGGTTTAAACCAATTTTCTCAATGGGGAAAAATGAATGGTGTTTTTGGAAATTGCCACTTTCAAACCCTGCATTGAACAAAATATCACAAACAAAAATAATGTTTTGCCATCAGTTCAGGAGTTTTTCCACCATATGTCGCTGAATCCTTTGTATCGTCAGGTCATTACGTACGGAGCTGAAACTTGGTTACATGCAGACTAAGACTAATAAACACTGACCTGATACCATAACATTAGCAACCTTGCTAAAATACCAGCAAACAAGCAAGCTTTGTAAAATTTGGTGGGCTGCTTTGGCAGTTTTAGGCCACAGCTTGGCGTTTGTGTATAACAGTGTTGAAGTTCAATAGCAGGCTTACTTTCAGAGTTAGCTTTTGAGTGTTAGCAGGGCCAGTTTATGAGGAGTCCGGCCTCTTCCTATTTCCCCCGTTATGTCAAAAAACATGACTGTAAAATAGCAGAGGGCACCCACAAACAAGTCCTCTATGGTTTCTAATCACTCACCCTGAACTTTCTTTTTCTCATTTTAGAAAATAAGATATATTTCACTAAAAAAAGCAATGAAAACTTGCCTGTATTTTTCCTTTTTCTACAGCAAAAAGGTTTTGGGCAGCAGAACGCTGGTATTGCTGCTACTGACTGTGTCTCACTGGCTGTTCGCACTTACTGACATCACCAACGCACATGAGGTGCCGTTTTAAACGTCTAACTTGAAAATATAACAGCGGTGTTAAACTGTTTTATGCTGTTCTGTGTTCTGGCAGTGACTGTATCTTTTTATACTAAAATGTTTAATAATTTAGAAACTATGATCTTACTCAAATGCTCCATCTTCACCTATTCATTTTGGACTTACTCACCCTCTAGTCTTTCAGAAACCTGGAAGACATTACAGAGTGGAAGTTCCCTAAGTTCTCGGGTGCTAGCTTGTGAGTGCTAGCTTGTAGCCTGCATGTGGCATTACTCATAATTTGACTGCTAAACAACCCCCATAACTTGGAAGATCCAACAACATTTGGGGGAAAATGTACAGGACAAAAGTTGTAGAGCATTTATTGCTTACTACAGCAACAATCTTGAAAAAAAGTCCCCATAGAGATGAACGGCTTACCTTGGGAGCTCCTTTTATGGCGGGACGTTGACTACAGAGGTCTATGACAAGCACGTTGTTCCCTTTCAGCTCAAATGATTTAGAACATTTAGACTCAAGAAAGGGGGAAAAGGTCCAGCATTTGCATCTTCTACTGATTTAAAGGCGTGTTCACATGTGGAGAAAGTACCAACAAACTAAATCAACACAAAAATAGACAGACACTACAGTAGGCTAATCACAGTTATGTATTCGACCCACACAAACACATCCTGACACACACAGCAAATCTACAGGGTATAGAACTTTTTAAACTTTGTTTAACGCTTTATTTAAAGGGGCAAAATACAAGGACTTCTATAACCATGCTTCAGCACCAAATAGCGAGCACTTTATTAACCCTTTATACTGCAAAGCCCTGAATAATTCAGATTACTCAGTGTTCAGATTAAGCTGCAGTTTAAGAGGTTAATGCTTTATAAAGTCCTGAATTAGGCCCCCATATCTAAAGCATTACAGTACTTTGTTCTCTGAGGTGGAGGTGGACGCAGGTGCCAGACGTGAGACGGGTGAGGGGACGTGCAGATCACGTGACCTATGCCCTTTCAGCTCAAGGGTTAAGAGGTTCCGTGACGCGCAGCAGACTCTCTTGGGTAAAACTCAGCCAGCGTGCTCTGAGGGATTCTCTTCAGCATTTCTTTAGGGAAGATACGCAGCAGCTGCCAGCCAATGTCCAGAGTCTCAAACACCGTCCTGTTATCATAGGGACCTGGAGGAGGCAGACAGAGGGCAACATTAACATTACAGAGTTAATCTTCACGATGACTCAGGCCTTAGGCGCGGTTTTCACCAACAATAACAAAACAACTTGTTTTAATGTAGTTTTTTTTCCATCTCTCATTCTGTAAATATCACAGAAGTGCACCACAAAACCTAAAGCAATGTAGGTTGCATGATAACAGTAACCACCAAGCCTAATGCTAACAGGTTGCTAGTGGGGGATGGGCTTTTTAAAACCAATTTCCAGTAAATTCAGGGCCTTCTTAAAGTGGTACTATGTAAGATATTTTTCTTAAAATTGAAAGAAGAAGCACTATTAAGTCATGAACACAAGTCGGAAAAATTGGGTCATTTTTCACACCATGTCGCATGTCTTTACATAATAACATCCGCACAGGCTCCAAATGAAGGCCGAGCTCGATGTTTAGGTCTCAAATGTGAAATCAACATTATCTTCTCTTTAACGTCTCTTTCAATCAGATTCATCCACCGAAGAACAACCCATGTTACATCTTACCCATGTTCTCCCACACACTGTCTGCAATTACACATTTCCACCAGAGAGGTCTCCAAATCCCCAAATCTTACATAGTGCAGCTTTAATTTTGGTGATAAACAAAAACATGGATTAGCTTGAAACCTGATCTTAAAAAAATCAGCTCATATCACCCCAATTCAATGTCAGTTACGCTGGTTACCTGTCCTACTTTATATCCTGTTTAAAGTCCTCCTGCTAACTTCCAAATCTTTGTGATCTAGCACCAGCCTATATCACTGCCCTGCAAACATTTAGGTCAGGGGTCTTTAATTAAAATTCAGTAAGGTCCAGTTAGAGAAAATCGCAACATGTGCTTCTCCCCTCGTTCCTCCTCAGCGTGTGTGATGCTCACTCGACTCTGTGCTCATTGTAATGCACAGATCTGATTGCCTGAGTAGCAACATGTGTCATATTTACAACGATTGCATAATTACATGCGATTGGTCTGTGAGTCTCCCAGGCTGCTAAAGCAAATGTAAAAGCTAGAAAAGTTACACCATTTAAAATAGGACCACCCCACTGAAATGAAAGAATTTTTCATAATTTATCGGTTGTACGTCCAGGTCTGCATAGGACAGCGTCTGGACCCAGACTCTGACTGTGGTCCACCTATTAGTTTTAGTTCGTTTAGATTTAGGTCCTCCGACACAGGTCGTCTAGCTGTTCTACAATTTAGACTGGTCACTGTTAGAGGCAGATCTTTCAGCGTCATGACCCGCAAAACTTTTTAAAAAAGATTTTTTTATTATATATATTTTTTTGTATGAGAAAGGCGCTAGGCAAGTTGTATTTGGCCAGCGAGCTCTGAAAGCTGGGCGCTAATCTGAGCCTGCGCGTCAGTTCTCTTTTGTTTTCATACGAATTTGCGTTATTCAGCAAAGCCAAGTTATGGAGCTGAATTGACTCGTCTTGGGATCTTTGGAGGAAGAAATATCACTGACACATTTTAATATCAGTATCAGAAAAATGTGGTATCGAGCCAGACCTACATTTTATTTCTAAATATTTTGGAAGCACTGCTCACAGAAACAAGCAGAGAAACAGTATTGAAAGTGCAGATTCTATTCTTTCAAGCCATAGAAGAAGTGATATGTTGTTATGATCTGAACTTGATGAGAAGCTACTGTTTATAATCATCATCAAAGCAAACAAAAAAAAAAACAGATACAGAACAGAAGTCAACTGTAAATGTAACTCATCATCAATGTACAATTAATTACATAAAGACACTTAAAAAGTACTATAAACTAAATAAATAAATAAATAAATAAATAAATAAAAGGGGCAAATACACAACAAAGTAACCAAAGGAAAACTGTTTCTTTTCTGTTTTTTTTTTTTCTGTTGGTTTCATGTTAAGCTGAAAACAGCTGGTTCATGAGATGTTATTTTGCATGCTGGGGATGTTACAGAACTGGAAGCAACAGTTCTTGTACTTTGAAAACGATTACAGGGGTTCTGAGTGGGACATAATACCCTGTTGTAAATGTTTGTGACCATGTGTATATGTATGGGTTAGTCACTCTTCTTAAAAAGTGCCTATTTGTGACTGATGGTTTTGTTGATACTTTTAACTGTAAGGATACTTACCGGCAAAACTGTACCAGCCTCTCATGTTGCCATTTTGACTGTTAACTTATTGTTATAGTCCATGGTTATGTTTCAGATATATTTGCAGTGCTTCTTTAATAAAAAAAGTCTAAATAAAAAGTACTATAAACTGACATTTCTCTAGACATCTAAGGGTTAAGCTGGCCCTGCTGTTTGAACAGGGTTAACCGCTGTAGAACCCTATTTTATTCCCAGATGAGAAAAGGCCTTCGGGATGCTCTAACTGAGAAAAGTTCCAGATTTTCTTTCCTCTTCTGCACCGAGGCTGTAATGTGGAAGTGAACTATATTCCTTGTATTATTTGTATAGAAGTAATAGCTTCCCTTCCAATAGCGATCTCTGTGAAAGAAGAGGCTCAGCTTCATAAACTCACACAGGACTGAAGGCCACCAAAAGTTTCCGCAAAACGAGGTGAATCAGCCTACATAAATATTCCTCTATTCCTTTGTCCCCTCAGCAATTCAATATCACTGGAGAGAGAGTGGACATGGACAAACATGCAACGGAGACAGTCAGTAACGCGCACACACAAAAGAAGACAATAATGTAGTTGAAGGCCGTTGTGCACTTGTTAGTTAGGGCACAGCTGCAATGAACTATTAGGTAGAAAATGATGCTAAATAAATAAATAAATAAATAAACAAACAAATATCTTTAGTATTTGTTTACTTTATCAGGTATTTGAATACAGCATGTGCCATTATTTCATATGAAATAAACAATGAACACAAACACAAATGACTAAATCATTCTAAAACGCAAAAAGTCACCACATCAACCTAAAACAGAAAAACAAATCAGGAAATCAACCTAAGCCAACCTTTTTTTTTCTGCCAACAATATAAACAACTTTCCCATTAGAATATTTGAATACTATTAATAGAAAAGGGGAATATCTGATTTATAAAAACAGTTAAAGGTAACGCTTTATCTGGAGTGGTCCTTTGTAGATGATTAATAAATTCTGAACAGATTATCAGTAAGACCAACAGCATATCAGTGAAGTAGCAGTAGCGAAGCAGCTGAATACAGTAAATATCTTGTAGACATTCTGTTGACACATTACTTACATTAAGCAGATGTTCATGTGTTACTTCCATTACACAAAACCTCATCTTATCCTACCTTACCCACAACGTATCCCTAACCCTGGCCCCAATCCTAACCCTAACCCAACTTTATCCTCAACCCAAAACCTAATCCAAACCCTCAGCCTGGTCTTAATCCTAACCCTAACTGTAACTTCAACCCAAAATCTAATCCTAAACCCTCACCCTGGCCCTAAACCCAACCCATATCTTAACCTCAACCCAGAACGTAATCCTAACCTTGGCCCTAATGCTAACCCTACATGTAACTTCAACCCAAAATCTAATCCTAAACCCTCACCCTGGTCCTAATCCTAACCCTCACCTTAACCACAACCCAAAAACTAATCCTAAACCTCAGCTAGGCCCTAATCCTCATGTGTTTTATATATTATATAGTATAGTATATAGTACATGTGTATTATATATCAAAATAGTCACACAGTTAAAACCCCAAACTACAGCTCCTGCAGTGAAAAAAGAACTTGACATCACATAAAAAGAAAAACAAACAGAAAAGTATGTTAAGATTCCTCAGACCCCGACACTGTTCTCTTACTGGTGGGACTTAAACAGTTCCTGTTATCTACACTGACTGCAGAAATGCAGCTATTGTGAAGCTGCACAAAGGCAGATGGAGAATTTCCACCAACAACTCAAACGGTGATCAATATGAAATGTGGTGATCAGTGAGGAGCTAAAGTGGACAGAGAAAAGAAAAGGCTCTGACTGCACGCAGCAAAACAGCCAAAATACACTTCAAACCCGGCTCTCGTGTTCATGTGCACTGGACCAAGCATTCCTCTGTGCTGGTGCTACTTTGTTTTTAAATTCTAAACCTAACCCAGAGGTCGCCGACATGAGGCTCGTTTACTGCCTTGTTGTGGCTCCACAGCAACTAAATTTGTAAGTAAAATGAAAATGATCCTCCTTTGCAGTAAAATAAAGCTCTGCTGATCACTCTAACACAGTTTTAACACAGTTTAATGGTCTTAAACGCTGGAGTTAATGTAGACCTACAAATTCCCCCTTTAACCCTGAAGGTTGGTGCGGAGAAAGTTTTAAGACGAACATCAGATAATTTGGAGACAAATAGACTTATTTGCGTTTATAAGCACTCCAGTTGGTTTCCTGACACGTTTAATCTGAAACAAGAAACTGTCAAACACTAAAAAGTCATGGAGCTTAAGTCAGATTCTCATTTGTCAGCTTGTCATTAGAATTTTCCCGTTCCACCTCAAATGGTGCAGCAGTTACATTCTGGTGCCTCAGGCGGCATTTAAGGTGGAGCGGGAAAATCAGAACGCAAACCTGGCAAATGAGAAACTGATTCAACCTCGATTGTTGAGAAACATTTTATTAGAAACCGTTAAACTTTTGAGGAAAAAAGTTTCCTGCTAGAGATGTGAGAAAAGCACTTATAGCTAAAGCTTAAAGCAGAGCAAAGTAAGCCTGTGTTTGTGTTTTTTATATATATATATATATATATATATATATATATATATATATATATATATATATATATATATAAAAACACACACACACACACACACACACACACACACACACACACACACACACACACATTTATATATATATATATATATATATATATATAAAAAATTTTCTTTAGTCTATACTAGGACATTAGCATGGACTGAGACATATTTACAGCCAAGACGGTAAAACGTTAATTCAATAGTCCTCTCTCCCATCACTCAGTACAACACTAGCGTCTATCAGCTGGCATAACAGAATTAGCAGTTGCTTCTCCAAGCTTGTTTGAGCTGTTCAATGACTTTGCATTAGCAGCAGTTTGAAAAGATGTAGTGGAGATTCTTGTGTCCACAAAGAGGGTCATGTCAGCCTTCATCTCCCGAACTTGGCAGCAGTGTGTCACAGAGGGAGAGCCAAGCTGTAGCCCATAACTAAACTGGGTGGAAAACGGCAGGTTAAGTTGTGTTTTCGTACCTTGGGCAATAAAGTTCTTCTCAAACTTCTGCAGGAACTCCAGATACAGAAGGTCATCAGAGGTCAAAGCTTCTTCCCCCACCACGGCCTTCATCGCCTGCACGTCTTTACCGATAGCGTAGCAAGCATACTGAGAGCGAGAGAGGGAGAGCGAGAGAAGGAGAGCGAGAGAGGGAGAGCGCAAGATAATAAATAATTGTCCCCCCTTTTGACAGCATATGATTCCCTATATGTAACTAAAGCCCAGCAGTGAGGAGCTGAACTTTATCCTTCTCTGCTGTTACTGCAGCCTGGCAGGGTCGCCTACAGAGCAGCACTAGAAGCTGTTAATGAAGTGATGCTCTTTTTAACTTGAGGGTCCCATTTCATAGAGGAAGATTTCAACCACTACCTGCTGTAACTCCGTTCCAAGAAGCATGCAGTGTATGGGTCATACAGTGAACAGGCACAAATGTGACCAATGTGAGGAACTTCTACACAAAATATTTGATTATAGACAAGAAAACCAATACATTAAGATTGTTTTTCCTTTGGATTTCTGTGTTTGAAAATTGTTAGTTTTCAATTTTTTGGCACACCTAATCAAATATTGTTACTCCCACTTACGACTAATATTCCAAAATCAATATAGTTGAATTATAATACTTGATGCATTTTAACACCTTAATGAATGTTAATTAATGAAAATGAACAATAATAAACATGTCATGATTTGGGTGAGCACTCTGTGGTTTACCAGCTGGTTAGAGACGTCTGCGTGGTCTTTGCGGGTCATTCCCTCTCCGATGGCAGACTTCATCAGACGAGACAGGGAGGGCAGCACGTTGATGGGGGGATATATCTTTGAACACGGAAATCAATAGAGGTTAAACATGATGGGAAAATCTTCTGGAAATGTTTACAGTTTCACTGTGGAACTTTAAGGAACCCAAATCTACAGCTTTCTAGCATTTTATTTTCCCTCCATTTACAACGTGTGTGGCTTTATTTACAAGATGGTTCTTCAAGGGTTCTTTAGAAAATGGTCCTACGCCATGTAGAACCATGAATACTCAAATAACCCTCTGCACGATTAAAGGGTTCTTTGCATCATAAAAGGGTTCTTCAGATTGATAGAAAACATGCATGAATGAACTATAGATGGTTCTATATAGAAAGGCTTTTATATAGTATAGTACCAAAAAAGGGGTTCTTTAGCTTGTAACAATAGTGGAGCTTTATTAAACCCTTTTCAGAAAGGTTCTATATAAAACCATCTACAACACACACTCCATCAAGCAGAAGAACCTTTCACTATGCAAAGAACCCTTTAAAGGGTTTGCAAAGGGCTCTTCGAGCGTTCATGGTTTTATATAAAACCATTTTCTTTACTAAAGAAAAAGGACCATCTTTTTAAGAGAGTACACCCTTAGCAAAAAGGGTTCTTTGATGTATAACAATAGTAATTTGGTACTACATCAATCCATTTTTCAAAAAGAACCATCTATAGCACATTCTCTATCAATGTGAAGAAGCATTTCACTATGCAAAGGTCTTCTATGAGTGTTCATGGTTCAATGTAGAACCATTTTCTTCACTAAAGAAACCTTGAATAACCCAATAAAAAAAAAAAAAAAAAAAAAAAAAAAAAAGGTAATGAAGCAGTACCGATCCATTTTTGCATCTTCTTTTTAACTTCTCCTTATTGCTTACAGTTGAACAGGCTGTGTTTGTTACTGGGCCTTTAAGGGTGATATGTAAATGAGGTCTGTTCTGATTGGCTGCTATGTAATAAGCCAGTCATATGGAAATGTGCTTGTGACATCACAGACATTCAGAGGCAAAAGAGCTCAAAGTCTTTGAATATGGACTTAGTGAAAAAACAAACAAACAAAACAAACAAAGTTAATTTGAGTTTTCCATGGCATGGCCCTTCAGGTATAACAGTATAAGTGGTTGTGAGCTCTGTGTCGCATCTGCTACTGCATAAGCAGGTCTCACCTGTCTGTTATGCAGCTGCCTGTCCACGTAAACTTGACCCTCTGTGATGTAACCCGTCAGATCAGGGATGGGATGAGTGATATCTACAAAGGAAAAGAGAGGAAGAAGCCGTTAAGAACAGCAACAAAAAACAAATAAAGCAGCCATTAAACGCCCAAAGTCTTTACTGTAAACACCATTGAACCCTGAACACAGACTGAAATAACAGGGCAGTCTGAGCTTACAGGCACAAGCTTCACCTACAATCCACCTTTACAACATATCGATCCACAGACACCGTTTACTAAACCATAATAACCATCCTGGAGCCTCTTCTACAAGGAGCGGCCTGCAGTAATAGTATGGAGAAATGGAGGGAATGACTGGGGAATATATGAGAGAGAGAGAGAGAGAGAGAGAGAGAGAGAGAGAGAGAGAGAGAGAGAGAGAGAGAGAGAGAGAGAGAGAGAGAGAGAGAGAGAGAGAGAGAGAGAGAGAGAGAGAGAGGAGCGCTAAGAAAAGAATGGAAAGAAAAGGAGATAGAAACAGGAGGAAAGCTAGAGTGATAGTGAGGCAGAGCGTGCAAGCACAGGATAAAGTGCAAGAGAGAGAGTAGAGAGCAAAAGAGAGAGAGAGGAGAGAAAGATGAAAGAAAGGAGCATGAGTGCAAGCAACAGAAGAAAAAGGAAAGAGTGAGCAAAAGAATAAAAAAGGAAAGAGAAAGGAGGAAAGAGGAAAAAAGATGGGAGTGAGAGAGCTAGACAGAAAAAGTAGAGAAAGAAAAAAGGAGAAAGAGAGGGAGTAAGTGCCTGCTAGACAAGAAAAAAAAGGAAGGAAAGAGAAAAAAAGAGAGGAAAAAAGAATGAGCGAGAGCCAGACAGAAAGTGTGGGAAGAGAGAGAAAGGAAAGAAAAAAAGGAGATAGAATGAGAGAGAGAATACGAGAGCGAGCGAGCGAGCGAGAGAGAGTGTGAGTGAGCGCGAGAGAGAGAACGAGAGAGAGAACGAGAGAGAGAACGAGAGAGAGAGAGAGAGAGAGAGAGAGAGAGAGAGAGAGAGAGAGAGAGAGAGAGAGAGAGAGAGAGAGAGAGAGAGAGAGATTTCCTAAAACAGCTATAATGGGGCAGACCCATTCAGAAACACACACTGGTCTTTTACAAGGATGTTTCTATAGTAACCAAAGAAATGGAGAATGCTCATCTCTCTGTGCTCTAAACAGAGAATCAATACAGAAGCATCACCCCCACCTCCCTCTCCCTGCCTCTCTCCCTCGACAGTAATACCTGTGTAGTCTGCAGGATTGCGGTGCTGAAGCTGCAGGCCAGGTGATTCATTCTCACTCTCAGTACTGTGTGTTCAGCAGGTGAGTGTGTAACTTCACACAACACAGTGTGTGTTTGTGTTGATGAGTGTGTATGTATGGGCTGTACGATATGGACAAAAAAACGTGACGTTCAATAAAGCTGTCGGATGTTGATACAAAAAACGATAACTCATTATTGAAATAGTGTGGTCCCAACTGGATGTGACCCCTTACTGGAAGTGCAGACTTTTTGGATGTGTAAACAGACCTGATCTGTCCTTTAAACAAAACAGCAAAATGCAAAATTACAAAATCATCATTCCCTATCGTGAACATATCACAAAACAAAAAGAAATAAAATATTAACAGCTGCTTATCTCAAAACTGCAAGCACACTTTTTGAAGGCTGAGAAACAGAGCATTACCTCAACAGCTTTTTCTACAAAGACTACACAAACAAGTACATTTTTGTTTGTTTTGGCACACAAGATTGAATTTTTTGTTTAGTTATTAAGTATGTTTGTTGTTAAAGTAGCCATTACTGCTTTGCACAACTAATGCACAATGCTGGGTGCGAAAACAATCCTAATGTTTGATGTTTTTACAGGCGTGTAGTTCAGAAAGGCGTGTTTAAGCTCTGCAGGTGTGTTTTGTAACTGATTGTTTAGCCTAGTGGTTAAGTTCCTTGTTCCAAAAAAAATTTAACAGAGACAATATGTAGAGCTCCTTTCCCTGTTGTGTTGAGTATAAACAGTTTTGAAACCCTTTGTGAAGTGGCAACTGAAACTGACTACAAATATAATCACTCAGAGAGACTTTAATCCAAAAGGTGTTTGTAAGAGGGTCAGCAGGTTTACAATAGTTTTACTAAATGATACTAATTTTTTGGCCTGGGGGGGGTGGTAACCCCTTGCATTCATCCCTCAATTCACACCCTGTGTGTGTGTGTGTGTGTACGCACGTACCGTCATTCGGCATGGTGAGGATGGGAATCTGCGTGATTGATCCATTTCGGCCCTCCACCCTCCCAGCTCTCTCGTAGATGGTGGCAAGATCCGTGTACATGTAACCGGGGAAACCACGGCGACCCGGCACCTCCTCACGAGCGGCAGACACCTACAGACACATGCAACATTAGTTTAATTGTAAGTGCTGACCAACATGTAACAATCTCTCTCTGAGCCAAACCCTAATACAAACTCAACCCAAACCAGACTGCACAAAGAGTTCTGAAATGCCCAGAGGTTGAAAAGTCAAAATACTTTTGGGACCAATGTGAATAGCTTGCTCATGAAATATAAGTGGTAATACTGAATAAAGAAAATGTATAAGTATTTATTTCGACAATGACAGGACACCATGTCATATATAGATCACAGCTAATTCATTTCACTGAATTGAAAACATTAAATCCATGAGGTTATGCTCTGGAAAACTAGGGGGGGGAGACAAAAACAAAAACAAACAAAAAAAAAAAAAAAAAAAAAAACACTTTCATATCACATTAAAGCCAACACAGTAGCGCAAACCATCTACATTTCAATAAGACTGCTGAACACTCCGCTGATCAGTTTATACGCATGTGAAAGTAGGACCTTCTGCTAACCTTGGCAGATGTTTGCCCATCAATACATTCTGTGTTTCATGTGCTGGCTTATTTGGTCTGTAACCACTCAGAAAGTGCTCCAGAGACATTAACATTTAACTTGCTTTCATACTCAATGCACTTTCATAGTGTTCTATGACTAGCCTTTATGAATGATTCCAAGGTAACTAATGATCTTGAGCCCTGTTAGACTGCTGCCTTCATTAACCCTCTTAAACTTGTTAAATATTACAGAAATTACGCAATTTTTTTTTTGTTTTTCCATTCACCCTTTCCCTCTACATCTGTACAAAAGAGTGTATAGCCTTTACCTTGTTTCTATTCATCAAAATAGATAATATAAGTTCCAACCTTCAAATCATATGTGGCATTCCTCAGGGATTGATTCTTTGGCCAACTGTATTTCCTATTGCTAGATTACTATTTGGCTTTGTTTGCATTTATACTTTACTCATACTTTTCATGTGGTTTATGACGATGATTAAATTTAATTAAATTCATTTTTTTCAAAAGTATAAGGCCACTGCATGATTTTAATAATTACTATAAACTGTCAAATAAGATTTAATCTTGTCTTCCTCAAATAAAACAGAAGTCACCAAGTCCAGACCATTTCTCTGTACAGCTGTACAAAAGAGCATATGGCCTTTACCATGTTTCTAATCAATAAACAAATATAGTGTATGTTGATTAAGATGATGACCACTAAATTTAACGATTCCACAGGCCTTTGCTCTTTCATATGTCTATATGGAAGGGCATAAGGCCACTGCGTTGTTTCTAATAATTACAATAAACTGTCTAATAAGATTCAACCTTGTCTTACTCAGATAAAATTTAAGTCATAAGTCCAGACAATTTCTCTCTACATCTGTAGAAAAGAGTATATAGCCTTTGCATCATTTAGAATCATTAATACAAAAATAAGTTCCAACCTTCAGATCAAATGACAGGGGTTGATTCTTGGGCCAACTATATTACCTATTGTTAAATTACTATTGGCTTTGTTTGAATTTATATTCTGATTCATACTTACTTTGATTTATATGTTATGATGATGACAACTAAATCGAACATTTCCACAGTCCTTTGCTTTTCATATGTCTATATAGAAGGGCATATGGCCACTGTGTGGTTTATAATAATTACAATAAACTGTCCAATAAACCTTGCCCAGATGAAATTGAAGTCATAAGTCCAAACTGTTTCTCTCGGTGTCACTAACAAAAAAAAAAAAAAAAAAAAAAAAAAAAAAAAAAAAAAAAAAAAAAAAAGCAGCCTTGTTTTTAACCATTAAAACAAATTACTTAAAAATAATTAAAATTCCAACCTTGTCTCATTCTTATTATTTAATAGTTAGACTTCCATTAACGTGACTACTGAGCAATTAAAATGAAGCTGTTAGTCCACACTAGTTCTCTCTATGTCGGGATGAAATAGTATCTAGCCTTTGCCTCGTCATTATTTAAAAAAAAAACAAAACAAAACAAAAAAAAAAAAAAAACAAATGACTGAATAATTTTGAACCTCGCATTTACAGAAAGGGAGAGTAAGTTAAGTGTTAATGTGAGCGATTACGGACCAAGGTCACAATCGCACAGTGCAGAAGGTCGTGCATTCACATGCATCTCAACTATTTGGAATGTGTATTGTGCGCTTTGGCTCATTCATACATCAAAACATGCAGCAGGGCCCAAAAAAGGGGAAAAAACATTTTATATATACACAATATATGTAGAAAAACAGTGGTTCACAGGGGTTCAGTGAAAAGAAAAAGCAAGAAGACGTCTCATCAAAAGAGCTTTTCTCTTGCACCGAGCAACTAATAAAAATTAAGTTAAGGTATTTTCCATGAGGCTGAGGAATGCTTTATTCTTTATATATGACAGAAGGAATGCTTTATTCTCCATCTCTTTCTCAATGTGCTCCCCCCCTGTATCTGTGTGTGTGCGCTCTCAAATACTGGTTAAGGGTCTGCTTCTCATGGTCTGCTTCCTCTAGGAAAATGTGAGCGTCTGTTTAGACCTCTCTAGTTCCTCATAAACGCTCGTCATCGTCACGGCTCTTCAGCAGACTAAGAGGCATGTGCTTCTGTGCCTAAATGTGATATTGTATGTTTATGGAGTGGCAGATGTTTCTGAAATCCCTCTATTACAGGCGCTCAAGACACAAAGCCTTACAGGAAACCCTACACCGGACCCCAGAACTGCCCAGCACTCTAAAACTGCTCCAAATGTCAAGAGCCGCTTGTTGAGTGCATGTCATGGCCAGACATCCTCCATTCTCCTGCTGTAAACAAACACTCATTGCAATCCGATCCCAACATCAAGAAATGTCGTCCAGCTGGGCCTGAGCTTATGGTTTAAAACTAAATCTGACAATTTGCAACAGAGGACTTGGGTAAGGTGTCTAGAATGAAGAATTAATGCCCAACAACAGTTTCTGCTGTTCAAAATGGTGCCTATGCATGTAAAGGTAACTTCTGTTTGTTAACGTGACTAGTTATGGGCCACTTCTATTGGTCCACTCTATTGCTGTTTTTAAATGGGGTTAAATAACACCATTCTGAACGTTTACCATTATAATGAAATACTCAAATACATTCAGTATTATCTTTATAACAATAATGGAAAATATACAGTACAGTGCAAAAGTCAGAGACTAGAGCCTTCAAATGTTTAATTTCCAGTCAAAAAGGCCATTAAGCACAAGTTGTTTCTATTTTTCAGCATCAGGGGAAACAGAAAATTGCACTGACAAATAATATCTAACATTCTTTTCAGCCTATTTATCCTTTTCTCAGTGATGTCCTCTTGGCTGCTGCACATCCTTTCCCTTTCAGTGGTCTACCAAGCATCCCAAGTGTTTGTTAGGAGTCCTATTGTCTCCAACTCTCATTTTTGGAAACTCCGGTCTTTTCGCTCATCGCTGTTGTTAAAACAAAGCCTCATATCTCCAAAACTTTACAGGAGAACGAAAAAGCATACTTTACTTTTAATGGAAGTCTATGGACTTTTCTCCAAGTCATTCTGGGCTGCTTTTTTTGCTCCATTCATCATGAAATTTACACACAACGTAAAGAGCAACAGGCATTTTCAAAATCAGCCAAAAACTGAAACACGTCAAAAACGGAGATTCAAAGTTTTTTTTTTCTTCCAACATATCCAGTCTCCTCAGAAACACACTCCTGAAAAATGAACAGTTGGTACTTCATAGCTGTTTTGACTCGAAATTAAATCAAGGCTGGGTGGTCTCTGACTTTTGCACAGTTTTGTATAAATTTAGGAAAGAGTTTGTATGTTTAGTTCAAGAGCAAACAGATATTCTTACTTCATACGCTTCCCTAGCTTATGTTTTAAAAAGGAAGACTACAGGTATTTGGGCACAGAGTCCAAAACGAAGAAAGTATGTGCACTGTTAATGGAATAATCTTTGAGTGGTCCATGTACTCATCAGTGAGTACTGATGAAGTAAGAACTTAATTTTAGTTTGAAATGAGGGGCTGAAAACTTGTTCTTAAATGTTCTTAACTAGAACTAGTCTGGTAAGCCAGCTAACAGACTAAATGAAGCCAACAGCCTAAACAACTCCATCATTAATATCACAGGGTACTTATGGTAAGATTCACTGTAAAATGGCAACAGAAAAGTCTAAAAAGCTTTTGAACATCTCACACGCTTCAAATGCCCATGTTTCAGTCAGAAGTCGCATCAGACCCAGGCTGAGTCTGAAATGGCTCTGTACTCCCTAAACAGTTGCTAGCTTTAAAGCTTTAGTAACTCTTGCCTCTACAGCCAAACAGTACATCATTTATCGAGTGTGGATGTGGCTGAATCTCAAATGCCTATATATAAGCTGTATTTTGCACAGTTGGACTGCAGGATCCAGTATTAAGATTCCTATGTAGTTCCCCATGGTAAAATCACAGTAATAAACAGCCTCTCATGGCTTATTGGTTTAATAAATCACTGCCATTCTACAAGGCTTGAAAATGTATGTTATAATTTGGTATTTTCACACTTAAGTGCTACACCAAATGAAAGGAAAACAAAACATATCAAAGGCATCTCAAATGAATAATCTGGGTGAAACATGTATAAGTGCATAAGTACAGAATGTCATGAAAGACTTCCAGTAGTTCTGTTTAGTCACTTCGGAATCTTTGTCAGCTTTCTTAAACTGCAAAAATTGTTCTATTGCTGGCTTTGCACAAGTTTCAAAAATAAAAGTCTACAGCCTTATAGAAGTGTCTTCCCACAGGCCACATTCAAAATGGCCAAATAAAATCAGACCAAACAAAGAAAAACACTTCAAATTCTCACCTCCATGAGAAACTGAACTTTAAAGAACAGGGAATCTTCCATTTGTCTAAACGGTAACCTTCCTGTGTCTCCACATTGTATTGACCATAATGAGGTCAGGGGACATTTCTAAAGCTATTCATTTAAGACTGCGTACTGGATGTCTTTCACACATTACAGGAAGTGGATACTTTGGCAGCCTGGCCTTTCCTTTTGGTTCTATATCTGTGACCTTAACACTAATGAGTGGAAAGAGTAAATGGTCAGAGTGACCTCCATTTACGGCCCGGTTCGCATTGACCACAGTCATGGAGATGATTGTGTGACCCTCTTTGGGAAAAAAATAAATGTGTAAAAGAGTTGATGGCTATAAAAATTTTTCAAGGTCGCTGTTCGACAGGGGCAATTACTAAGTAAAAATGCTTGTGTATGGTAGTCAAGCTGTGGCATGACCTCCATTTCGCTTGGGCACTTTGAAAGGGAAAGAGGTCTGGCAAGGAAACACTTCGTGAAGAATTCGTTTTCTGCTGCCACTTCTACACCAGGGCGGCTTTAAGGGAGCACTACGCCATGAAGGCGTTTTTTAATGGAGATCTACGTGGACTCTTCACAATTCACAACTCACAATGTATAAACTCAAGTGACACTTTTTTAAAAAGGGACAATTTGTTTGCTTGAAGCTCCTTTTGGTTGTAGATGCTGCCACGTGCCACAGAGGCAGACTGAAAAGCCAGCAGAGTTGGATGTGGAGACTCTGGCAGCACAGGATACTACAACTCTGCTTATTGCGATGAAAGGAGAAGGCCTTGAAGAGGCATGCGGACCTACTCTCCATCTCAGCACGGGTATTATATTCCTCCCTTCTCCAATAAGCCCACAGAAGCTTTATTGCACATTTGCACATCAACAAACAAGATTTTTAAACTTGCCGTTGGAGCAAAGACGATACGACTTCTTGCCAAACATGACTGTCAGACAACTATGGCTGTTAAATTGTACATCGTTGCCGTCCACAGAAAAACTCCAAAATAGTAACTTTATAGGAGAAGGCAAAAACACTCCTTTCAATGCAAGTTAAATGTAAAAAGATGTTATTCCAAGTGATTTTAGAGCATTTCTATTGGTCCATCCATCATGAAATTTTCACACGACGTAAAGAACACCTGGTATGTTGAAATGACGTAGAAAAATCACTTTTTTTGGGACAGCTGCGATATACATCAAAACATCATGGATAAGCTTGTAGCGATATATGGTACAATATATAGTACCATATATACACAGCACATAATTGCACAGAAACATTGTATTTATCACTGAAAATATGTTACTGTTGAGATATTCTCAAGTCTAGTCAATATACAGTGGGGCAAAAAGTATTTAGTCAGCTACTGATTGTGCAAGTTCTCCTACTTAGAAAGACGAGAGAGGTCTGTAATTTTCATCATAGGTACACTTCAACTATGAGAGACAAAATGAGAAAAAAAAAAATCCAGGAAATCACATTGTAGGATTTTTAAAGAATTTATTTGTAAATTATGGTGGAAAATAATTATAATTATTTGGTCACCCACAAACAAGCAAGATTTCTGGCTCTCACAGACATGTAACTTCTTCTTTAAGAAGCTCTTCTGTCCTCCACTTGTTACCTGTATTAATGGCACCTGTTTGACCTCATAATCTGTATAAAATACACTTGTCCACAGCCTCAAACTGTCAGACTCCAAACTTAACCATGGCCAAGACCAAAGAGCTGTCGAAGGACACCAGGAAGAAAATTGTAGACCTGCACCAGGCTGGGAAGAGTGACTCTACAATAGGCAAGCAGGTTGGTGTCAATAAATCAACTGTGGGAGCAATTGTACGAAAATGGAAGACATACAAGACCACTGATAATCACACACAAGATAATCTCCCTCGATCTGGGGCCCCACGCAAGATCTCATCCAATGGGGTCAAAATGATCATGAGAACAAAATGGGTGAGCAAAAATCCCAGAACTACACAGAGGGACCTGATGAATGACCTGCAGAGAGCTGGGACCAAAGTAACAAAGGCTACCCTCAGTAACACACTACGCCGAGAGGGACTCAAATCCTGCAGTGCCAGGCGTGTCCCCCTGCTTAAGCCAGTACCATGTCCAAGCCCGTCTGAAGTTTGCCAGAGAGCATATGTATGATCCAGAAGAGGGTTGGGAGAATATCATGTGGTCAGATGAAATCAAAATAGAACTTTTTGGTAAAAACTCAACACGTCGTGTTTGGAGGAAGAAGAATGCTGAGTTGCATCCATACCTACTGTTAAGAATGGGGTTGGACACATCATGCTTTGGAGCTGTTTTTCTGCAAAGGGGACAGGATGACTGATCCGTGTTAAGGGAAGAATGAACGGGGCCATGTATTATGAGATTTTAAGTCAAAACCTCCTTCCATCAGTGAGAGCACTGAAGATGGAATGTGGCTGGGTCTTCCAGCATGATCCCAAACACACCGCTCGGGCAACGAAGGAGTGGGTCTGTAACGAGCATTTCAAGGTCCTGGAGTGGCCTAGCCAGTCTCCAGACCTCAACCCCATAGAAAATTTGTGGAGGGAGTTGAAAGTCTGTGTTGCCCAGCGACAGCCCCAAAACATCACTGCTCTAGAGGAGATCTGCAGGAGGAATGGGCCAAAATACCAGCTACAGTGTGTGCAAACCTGGTGAAGACTTGCAGGAAACGTTTGACCTCTGACATTGCCAACAAAGGTTATGTTACAAAGTATTGACTTGAACTTTTATTATTGACCAAATACTTATTTTCCACCATAATTTACAAATAAATTCTTTAAAAATCCTACAATGTGATTTCCTCGATTTTTTTTCTCATATTGTCTCTCATAGTTGAAGTGTACCTATGATGAAAATTAGACCTCTCTCATCTTTCTAAGTAGGAGAACTTGCACAATCAGTGGCTGACTAAATACTTTTTTGCCCCACTGTATGTACTATTTCTCATATTGAGATAGTTGTAAGCTTAGTACAGGGATATTCACTCAAAAGAGGCCCAGAATATTCTGTAATAACTCTTGCTAAGCAATCTAGCAATCTTGCTAGGACTAAGCAAAAAAAAAAAATAAACAAAACAACATGCAATGTGATCCTCAGTATATGGAGCTTTGAACAAGCCACGACGCCCCTGCATCAGAGCGTTGAGGTAGGTGGCGGACAGCCATCGCCACGTTCAACCTCTGGGTGCATACCCCTGTACTTCTTCATGTGTCTGGCAGAAAACGGAGATTACCTCGAGCATCACATGTAATGCAACCGATTACACATAAGTCAAGGTATGTAGCACTTTTTTTTGGTTCAGATTGCTTCATCCTAACAGGAGTTACAACAGAATATTCAGGGCCTCTTTCGAGTGAATCTCCCTATATCAGATTCATCAGAAATGTCAGAAAAATCAACTAGATTTGGGATAATATCACAATATTTGCAGTTTAGCTGTGTTTGGGAATTGTGCATCTGTGAGCATTCTGTTTGGGATGATTTCATTATGCCTTATGTACAGGAACACTGCATAATGGTCAGTCTATATCTAAGAGAAGGTTACAGTACAATGGGACTTTGTACTTAAGGGCTGACTTTTCCAGACCGTGGGGTCCTCACCTCTCTCAGAGCCTCGGCGTAGGAGCTCATGTCCGTCAGGATGACCAGCACATGCTTCTCACACTGATAGGCCAGATACTCGGCTGAGGTCAGCGCCAGACGTGGTGTGATGATGCGTTCAATACTGCAGAGACAGTACAGTAAGTACAGTGGCTGGTACTGTGGATACTGGCCCAGTTCAGAGTATTTAAACCCTCTCAGGAGGTGTGGCATTTCATGCATATTAGTTCATTCAACAGCTCTGTGCTTCTAATCAGAGACCAAAAAACGAATGAGGACTCACGTGGGGTCGTTGGCCAGATTGAGGAACAGACAGACGTTGTCCATGGATCCATTCTCCTCGAAATCTGACTTGAAGAAACGGGCAGTCTCCATGTTGACCTGAGAACAGTTGAGTAGAGTGAGTTACTCCATAATCCAGCTGCATGCCTTCATCTTACACATGAAAAAAAAAGACTTCAGAATGATTAAACCCTAATTCACAGGAGACACCATACATCACATCTGTAGCTACATCACGCAAGTGCCTTATGTGTAAATATCAGCTCATTTAAAAGAGCCTGTGCCATGGAGAACTGCATTTTGCACGCACACACACACACACAGCCCCCTTTGCAGCAAAATAGTAAAATAATAAAGCAGTGCTGATCATTCTAACACAATTTCAACAATAAATGGTCTTAAACACTGGAGTTAATGTAGAACTGCTAATTCACCCTTTAACCCTGAAGACTGCTAGTCACCACAGCAATGCAGACAACATCTTGCCTAGCTAGTAGCTAGAGAAAGATTTAAGACAAACATTGACCGTTTCTTTTCAGATTAAATGTGTCAGGAAACCTGCTGGAGTGATTATAAAGTGCATTCACCTTGAAGTTATCAAAACACCAAGAAGTTGTGAGGCTGTAGTCAGCTAGTCATTCACCAGCTTCCTGTTTGAATTTACTCATTCCTTCAGTAACTAAGAACTCCAAGACTGAACTTCTAGCAGGCCCACAAGACCAGACTGTAACTAGTATACTACATTTTAGCTAACAAGCTTTCCAGATCAAGCTGGAACGTAAGTGCACGTTTAGTAAATACACTCTTCTATAAGACCATCTTTTCGGCTTTTTTTTTTTACTAGCTAGACGAGATTGTTGTATGCGTTGCCAAAGTGACCAGCAGTCTGTGCACAAACCTATAGGGTTAAAGGGGTTAAAGGGTAAATAAGAATTTATAACCTACTTCATCTTCAGCGTTTAAGACAATTTATTGTTAAAACTGTTGAATGATCAGCAGATCTATTTTACTGCAAAGGAGGATTATTTTATTTTTATCTAAAAACAGACTCCTGTACTAGACTAGAACCTATTGGCAGGATTTTGGCCACTGAGAATAGAAGCAAAAATGTATTCGATATAACCTGAGGTGCTTTCTACAGCTTTTACAGCACACAGTTCGTAAAAAGTTATGGACATGATGAATTCGGATGGAACCACAATCACTCTGCTAAGAATTATATTACCGCACCCCACTATGTTTAACAAATCCATGTAGTACACACTCCGGGTATCTCACAGTACTGGAAACAGAGAGATTCTGTCCATTTTCGGAATGCTGTTCAAATAAGCCCCTCCAAAAGGTAATTTCCTGGCAGAGGAAAGCCCACACCTTTCAGAGGCAGGTTTAACGCTGCAGTCAGGCTGCGCATGAAATCAGGATATAGTGTTACAGCGAGTGAATGGAGAACGCATTAAGCACAAAATCAACTTGGGCGCAGTGAACAACAGCAGGAGAAGCCCAGGTCAGTGACATCACAGAGTCAGGTTAATGGAGGCCCTCCACACCTGAGTGTCTGAATGTGTGGAAGAACACGACACCTGACCCCCATAACGCTGACCACTGAGGCCACAGTAACAACAGGGTTACAGGAGGTGGAGCAGGAGGGTTAGGTGGGGTTAATGGGGGGATTAAGTCACACGGACACAAAGGACTTTTTGTCTGTGTCTAGACATGGACAAAGCCTAGTCTCGGACCAAGATGAGCCTACAGGAGAGTGTCAGCACATCCCCAGTCAAAGTAGATGTGCCGTTGATTTTCTAAGCGAAAATAAGTCAACACACCCACTACCGTGAACACACTTAGATGTTTTCTGCAAATTTTTGTATATGACTTCTATGTATTTGATGAGTTTAACCAATTGAAACCTGAAATATAACAATACTTAAGCTTGCACAGGCTAGACTGTATGTTTCACATCTTAAATTCAGAAAATAAACAGTAATTGTGTATTAATATGTGCAGATGTGTTCCCTTAGTTTCATTTAGAAAATAAAGAAAATGTAATCGGACTGCGAGCACCCAAACATTTGCATACAACGGTATGTGCTCATATGATTTTATATATGTAGAGTATTTATACACAACATGTCAATCATCCATTAATGTAAATAAGTTTTAAACCAGCTTTTAAATACGTTTTTTTTTTTTTGGATTTACTACTCTTTCTTTCAACATTCCACATGAAAGCACACACATGTAGGCTTAGTGGTGGTTTTGGGTAGTACATAAAAAGGCCATATTTGTGTTGTAGTCATGGTGACCCCTGGTTCCTATCACCACCACTGTAAAGACATCTAAGTCTCTACAATCAGCCATTTCACACCAAACCACTCTGAATGACTTACCATCTCCACCACAGAATCCTGCTGAACATCTTGGAAAATTGGTGGACTTTCCCTCTAAGCCTAGTTGTGTACTGTGGTGTAATCACTGTACTGTAATATGATAACACTTATTATGTGTTGTCCAGTAAACTGCTGAGACCCTGGAATAATGCATTTCATAGACCAGATGTCTTCAAATCCACACTGAAGGCTGATTTGGTCAGCGGCCGATAGAAGAGACTAATCTGATTGAGACTATTCGGAATACAGTTTCTATCCGACTTAACAAGCAGGGTAATCCTGTAAATAAATGTTAAATAGAATAATAACAACTGTGTAAATGTCTGTATCCGATTACATTCCCACTCGGAAAGTTTAAGTATGTTCTGCGCATGGGCATCAAGTCATAGTGAAAGTTTATAACATTCAACATGGTGGAGCAGAAACTGGTCTGCAGAGGAGACGAACTTTATGCTTTGAGCTGTAAAAGATGGAGGTGCAACGGGCGTCCAGCTTATGTGTCTCAGAGTGCGACGTCTTCCTCTCGCCGTCTTGAATAAATACATCTGAAGTATGTTTTCCTGAGCCAGCTAAAAACTCAGGTAACTCATTGCTGCTTGTTGAACTCTGACTGGACTCATGTGATGCTGGTTGTCATGGTAACATCTACACTAACTGGTACTCCATGCAATCGCATAATGTTGGATCAGATTACTTGTGTGCAAGAAACGGAGATTTTCACCAGATTATTCAGCAGAGTGAGCATATACCTCAGTCTTGATCTATAATTGGAATGTATTCATTAGTGACCAATCAGTTAGAGAAACAGCTCAATTAACCCCTTAAACTCTCAGGTTTATTACATACTACAGCGTATTATTGAGTAACTACATGGACTACAATGCAGGCTGAGCTATTCTTAAGTTATAGAAGTGTGTAGTAAAACTTTGGATGATTCGGTGGCTATTAAGGCTATATTCACATTTTAAGCATCATTGCTTAAATCAGATTTTTTAATCCAATCTCTGAGAGGATGGCTCAAACAGGTTTAGGTAAGTGATTCAAATTTGTCATTAATATGAACGAAAGGGCATTCTGAAATTACTCACATCCTATCAGTAACATCACACAAATTAATCACACCCATCACATGTTGTAATGTTGAATGATGGCGCACGCACAGTGGTGGGAAGCACAGGAATTCCAATGTATGAGTTTACATTAAGGTTGCATGGACACGAATGTGGTAAGGGTCCAATCTAGGACCACATATGAAAGTGGCTCAGGTTGGATTTGAAAACATCAGATGTGTGTGTCCACACAGCCCTGAAAACATCAGATCTGAGTCACACTGGGGCAAAAAAATTAAATCGGATTTGTGCCACTTCAACCTGGTAATGTGAACTTTGCCTTAAGGCATCAACAACCAGTGATTATGAAATCCAGGACTGGAAACTGGAGTCAAGGTGCAGATTTGAAAACCTCTTCACAGACAAACAGAAGGACAAACTGAATAGATGTAAGCACTCACTCCCATAGCAGCAAAGACGATGGCGAAGTTGTCAGCACTGTAATCCATGACATCCTTCGACTTCTGTACCAAACCAGCCTGACGACAGATCTGAGCAGCAATCTAAGAGGGAAAAAAAAGAAAAAAATTTAATATTTTCAAGCAAAAACAGATTTCAGTCATTCATTTATGTATTAATATACCTATTTATGGAAACGTATTCCACAGAAATGACTAGTGATGCACTCAAAACACACCTGCCTAAAAACCAAAAACTGTTGATGTTTTTTTAAACTTTCCATTTTATTTACGCTTTTGAATGAAAAAGTGTTTGTTTAACTGCTTTTTTTTAATTTGCTGTTGAAAGACATGTACCAAACATCAAAAAATACAAGGTAATAAAGAAAAACTTGCAAAGAAAATGAATAGCATTTTTAATTACACTCTCGTTTTCATCACCATTAAAATGATTTGATAAGTTTTAGATTCAGACTCTTTGTTGTAGCTCGATTCAGTGTATAGTATAAATAAAACAAAAAACACAAATATAGATTAAAGCAGAAGCAGATTAAATCGTTCAAAAGGTGAACAAAGAATTCAATCTGGCTCAACGGGGATAAAAATGAGACCACCAAACAACATTCAGCAAAAATTTAAATCAAAACCTCATCAAGTTAAAATAGTAAATCGGGGGGTGGGGGCTGGTGGAATTGCTGGTCGTTTATGCTTTAACATACATCTGTGTGTGTGCGTGTGTGTGTGAGTAATTTCACGCTTATCACTTAACGTAATTGTCCTGTATGTCTGATCTGGTCTGACCCGTGAATGAACTCTGACCCACAACACCTGTTTCTTTAAGGGGATAAAAACGGCCATGACCTCGCCAGCCGTGCTTAATCAAACCGCTAACTTCTCTTTGTCCTTTTTTTAATATCATTTAAACGACAACAGGACCACTGATGGTTCTATAATAGATCAGATTTATGCTGCTTAATATCTGTTTTACTCTCATTTCTTTGCTGCTCTTTATTTAAGGCTTCAGCTCTAATGCTTATAAAAGATGCTGTTTGTTATAAGCACCAACACACAATGCAACACACAACACATCCTCAACATTTGCTCTAACAAACATTTGCCCCCCCCCCCCCCCCCCCCCCCCCCAATGAATGTTAAGTAAAATAAATGGCAGTTATGCATTAAAATGCAGCAGAAGTATGTTCTCTGCAGAGGATGTGCCAACTTATTTTCACCAAAACATCAACAAACACGTCATTTGACCAGGAGTTCCCAAACATTTAATATAACAGTGTTTTTCTGTTTATTTCCAATTATTTCCAGTAGTCATCATCATATTCATAGATATTTTACTCCTTATTGGCCTCCAAAAAAAATGTAATGCTAGCAAAGGTGGTAATTAAACCTGCCATTCTGTTCACTCTTCAGCAAATTATGCCTACACACACACACAAACACGTTCCCACGGACCCAACAGCCAAATACCCCTCGGCCACTGCTCCACAGTTTATTATGGTATGTTCATGTGAGAGCGAGAGGGTGTTAATGAGGCCTCTAAAAGGGTGATGGTTCGGACAGGACAGCCACCTCAAGCGTTAAAATCCCACCGCAGAGTAACTGACCCGTCAGAGTCATTCGGTCATTCACACAGGATCATAATCCCCCTACAGCCCACCTGCTCGACCCCCTGTGCCGTGGCTATGAACAGAAATTATATTATTTATTACACACCATAAACACAGTGCTGCACAAAAGTCAGAGTCCATTTCATTTCAAGTCAAAACAGCTGTTAAGTAGAAGTTACTCATTTTCAGGAGATGATTCTGAGGAGGTGAGATAAGAACACCCACTTACCTATGGGAGGATACAGCCCAAGAAAAATAAGTGAACAAACCTTTCCAAAATTGGAGTTCAAAACCATAAACGACCTGGCAGACTTCAAAGCTGCCCCCATCAGATAGACAGCACTTAAAAGTGCCACATAATGATAAACTATATTTGCATTGGAACAGCTGAATAATGAGAGTTTAGTACATAAAGCTAACATATGTGAACCTCAAACAGTACAAAGGACGGCAATAAAACAGGCCATTTCCAACATCCTAAACTGTTACAGTCTTGACCAAAATTTACATACACAAGCCCACGTTCTAGCCCAGCAGGCAGTGTGAAGAACGGAATAACGGCAACGGAACAACAGCAATGAAAATGCCAGACTATCTATAGAAATGTGTTCCATGCTGTGAAGAGATGTCTGCACTTTTCAGTGGGTATGGATGATGTTCAAACAAGGCTGCAGTTGGCTTCCTATTATCCAAAGTAATCAAAATGTTCCTTTCCACCTTAAACGGTACAGCTTGCACATGTGCCAGAATGTACATGTGGCACCACTTAAACTGGAACTAAAAATTCACAAAACAAGCTGGTGAATAGGACCTTCAGCTCCCATATATTTCATTCAGAGCTGTTAGTTTGCTCTGCACATTTCACTCCAGACAGTTTCTCAAACCTCATCAAGCAGCTTCCCTCAGCGTTTGACCCTGAAGAGACAGAGGAGCGGTTCCACCTTTATTAGCATCACAACAGCAACCTGTGAGCAGGCATGCTGTGTGACGTTATCCACTGTTTGACGGTTGATGCAGATCATCTTAAACTGAAAGCTTCATAGCGAGCCAAGACCTTTAATTTACTTTGTGTTGTTATCAAGGTTGAAAGCGAGTAGCTAGTGTAGGTAACCTTAGCTACTAGGCAAGCTAACTAAATTGCATTCATTTCATTTTCTTGCCATGTCGATTGCAGCACCACAGGCGGAAAACAATTAAAGCTCCTGCATCTAATAACAGCAATCAGGGGCTTCTGTCTCTCGCATGCACTCGTTCAGGCATATGCACGTAGACGCACACTAGGAATCACCTGTCCACTCTGCGCAGGAACGTGCTGAGAAACAGCAGCGGGTTACAACTGGCCAAATGTAAACGCGTCTCCTGCGGTTTAATAACTGCAGTACCATAAACAGCGTGTTAGACTGTTCTCTCGTTCAGCCGGGCACTGAGACACTAGCAAAAATCAACAGCTCAGAAATGAGCAACAAATTCTATTATAATCTAATGGAGATAATAAAAAAAAAAAAAAAAAGAGTTTCACTGAATGCCACCCACAAGCTGCTGATGTTGTTCACTGGGGGTTCATGGAAAACGTGGCTCTGTTCTGAGGTCTTCCAAAGCAGGGGTGTTGAACTCAACCATTAACAAGGCCGTATTTAAAAAAATCTGAACTAATCTGAAGTCAGGCTGTGTTTAAAGGTTGTTTTTCCTTAACATTTTGCTATGACCCCAACTGGCCATTATTTATTCATTAATATGCCAAAACTACAACAGCAAAAATACGCACCAAATACATAATTGATTCAAAAATAATTTTAAGTAAAAACAAATAGTTTCATATAAAACAATAGACTACATTCGCTGCAGATCACTGTTAAACCTTTTTAAATGTCCCCATACAGCAGAACACCTGGCATCTTTTTTGTTTGTTTTTGTGGTGCTGTCCCATAGATCATTGTTGGGGAGGGGGTGGGAGCACATATGCTGCAGTGCATGCTGGGGACTATAGTGCAGTTCATGGTGAAAAGGGCCAACATTAACAGAAAAAAAAAAAAATTGTAGGCCAAATAGGATTGTGCTGATGTAGCCCAGATTTCTGTGTTTTATAAATGTTTATGTATTGTTATCAACATCAGAAGATTTGTATTTGAAAAATATCAAAAATCAGTATTGGCACACAACTCCCATATCGGTGCATCTCCAATTTAAACTTCTTAAAATCAGCATTGATGATGTTTTCAACAATATGAATAAGTACACACCTCATTATGTGGAAGTCCAGCAGCAGAGAAGATGGGAATTTTCTGTCCTCTGGCGATGCTGTTCATGCCGTCGATGGCCGAGATGCCAGTCTGGATCATCTCCTCTGGATAGATACGGCACTGAGGGTTGATGGGCTGGCCTAAGAGATGTCAAAGGTCAAAGGGTGGTCAATAACACTCAGTGTGCTTATGGGTGACTTATTTTTGCTGAGTGAGAATAATTGAATAAATAATAGTTCAATGAAAGCTGAGCTGGATAAAGTGAAGGAACTGAAGGTTTACCCATGATGTCTAGGTAATCCTCAGCCAGCACGATGGGGCCGCGGTCAATGGGTTTACCGGAGCCATTGAAGACACGTCCTGCAGGAAAAATGACCAGGACACAATAATCAGACTAAAGCACAATCACAGGTATATGAAGCCATTACTCCAAATATCCCCTTTCTTTTCACGCCTATTGATCGTGTAAGTTTTAAGCATGGTTTTACCACATTTGCACCAATTGTGCATGCTTACCCAGCATGTCTTCAGATACAGGCGTGCGCAGAATGTCACCTGTGAACTCGCATGCAGTCTTCTTAGCATCAATCCCTGAGGTCCCTTCAAACACCTGCAGATTGCAAAACAGACATGGAAAAAAAAACATGACTCATCTGTAGATGACTGAACTAAGTCACTGGAAAGTAAATTCAGTGTAATTTTTAATTTTCAAGGACAAGAGCTACCCCCAAAAATGGGTAACTGATTGCTTTAAAATGAAAAATCAACCATGACATGTACAAATCTGCATGCAAGTGCACTGAATCTTGTAACTGGCACTGGTCTTTTCTCTGTGGACGGGTCAAAAATGACAGTACTTCACTGGAACTGGAGACTGAACTTTCTGCAGTTAATAAACTTTCACAAAATTTGTACACAACATTCACACCATTTTTAAAAGTGACCAAAACACGACAATCTGGCAACCCTGACAGGCAACCAAACGTACTGGTGATGAGCACTGCAGGAGAGCTGAGGATCAGCATCGTTATAAGCACATTGTCTTAAAAACTGAACAATATTTATTTACTTCTGATATCTGGTAAGTTGGAAGACCAGTTTGGCCAAAAAAACTAAATTCCACTGAAATACCATCAACTACTATTAGTTTTTACTTAACATTTCACACACTTCACTGCAGTAAATACAGTACCAATGAGGTTCTCGTTGATTAGAGCTCTTTAATTGCTTACGACATCTATGAAAAAACTATGTGATCTATTAAAACAGAATTTATCACAGTAATTATATATATATATATATATATATATATATATATAGTCCTACTTGCCCAGCCACAGTGGGACAGTCACTCAACATTACTTCTACTGGGTGCCGATTGGTTGGCATTCCTGCTACTGAGTGCTGACTGGTCAGCATTCCTGCTAATGAGCGCTGACTGTGACAGTTATTTAAATTACTTTTTCAAATATTTTAATTATCTTAATTCACTGAATATTCACTGCAACCCTAATGCACTTTGTTTTTTTTATCTATTTGATTGCAGCAATCATGGTCCTCACCAAATTACAGAAGCATTTCACTAGCTAAATAGGTGGTTACAGAACAAGTTAGTTGATAAATCCTGCTCATCACTAGCCGCAGCCCAAAAATACTCTTAAGCCTAGCTCTTACAGTTGGTCCACAGTCACTGTATTGACAAAATAAATGCTACCCTGTGTCCCTCCAAATTCAGTTGGCAGGAGAACACAATGCATTCACAGACCAAAGAAAGATTTTTCAGCTGCAACTCAGGGCAAAAGAAAGAAACCTACAGAAGAAAAACAATGTGCTACACTCAGGACTTTCCTCCTTCATTAGTCAGTCAATATGGTGCGGTTAGATTGGTTTCAACGGGCTTGATTAAATCTTTGCACCCAAGGCCGCAAATATTAGGTAAATCCACTTACTGAAATTATCTCTACTCATACATAAACACAAATGCTCGTTAGACATACTCAGATTAACTAGTCATGTGATGGAACCAGGATGTTTAAAGAACCGCCCTAGTTTAGCAACATATATGCCTTTACCCATTTCCTCTTTACCACTTCCACTGTGGAAAACCCACACAATGGACAGATGAGTAACAGTCACTTGAGAAATGTTTCATGGCCATTTAATATACACACACATCTTTCCTACTCTGGCTAAGTCTACACTGAGAGCAGAGCTGCAACAAGTAGACGATGAAATCAACGGAGGAAAAAAGATTATTGCATCTTTTTCTTTAAAATGAGCACATCATGTTCATATGATCCACACAGTCATTCTGACAGACTGTTATTCACTACAGGAACTGTAGGGGGTGATATGGCTTCTACTGTTTCATTTAAAAAGCCTCTATAATGTTCATATGATCCACACAGTCATTCTGACAGACTGTTATTCACTCCAGGAACTGTAGGGGGCGATATGGCTTCTACTGTTTCATTTAAAAAGCGCTTTATAATGTTCATATGATCTACACAGTCATTCTGACAGACTGTAATACACACACACACACACACACACACACACACACACACACACATACACATACATATACATATATATATATATATATATATATATATATATATATATATATATATAGCACAGATGGACCATAGAATTCTAAAAGGTGCCAAAAGCAGTAGTGGACGATTAATCTTATAACAGTTGACAGAACGACTGATTACAGGAATCATTAGTTGCAGCTTTACCTGTAATGAAACAATCCAACTGTAAATTAATCGACGCTCAGCATTTCAAAATGACAGCTGTGTGTTTTCTTTTTTAAGTCGAGGTCATCAGAACAGCTGAAGTAGAGGCTTAAATGAGACCCTGCAGTCGTACCTGAACTACAGCCTTACTGCCGATCACCTCCAGGACCTGACCACTCCTCCTGGTACCATCTGGCAAAGTGAGGTGGACGATCTCAGCATAACGAGGAAACTAGAGAGAAAAAGAGAGAAAGAAAGACAGAAAGCAAGAAAGACAAAAAGAAAGGCAGAAAGAAAAGCATAAAGAAAGAAAAGAAATAAAGGCAGAAAGGCAGAAAGAAAGACAAATAAAAAAGGCAGAAAGACAGAAAGAAAGAAAAAAGGCAGGGAGGCAGAAAGAAAGTCAGAAATAAAAAGAGAAGGTAAGAAGGAAAGAAAGGCAGAAAGAAAGGAACACAGCAGGATGGGAAGAAAAAAAATAAAGAAAGAGTGAACAAACAAGAGAAAAAGAGTGACGTTAAGAAACAGAGACGCAGAAAAGAAAGACAGAGGGAGAAAGAGAGCAACAGAAAAAGAACAAAACAGGAAGGTTAACATCAATCAGGTGCCAACATCAAAGAGTGAAGGTCCAAACATTTAAAAGACAAACTGATGAAAATACAAAATAAATAAATAAATAAATAAATCAAATCTTACTTTGACATTGTCCAAAATGACCAGGGGGCCGTTAACACCCGACACAGTGGTGTACGCTGAGGAAAAAACAGAAATACATGAATAATACTGAAGATTCTTTTGACAAAATATCACTATACCAGGGTATTTGATGATATCTGACAAAGTTATTATTGCAAAACAGACATCATTTACACAAAACTAAAAATCAATATTGATACACACACACACACACACACACACACACACACACACACACACACACACACACACACACACACACACACACACACGCGCGCATCATCCAGCACTCTAAAGATTTCGTACTCAGGTGAGTCTCCTGTTCCAGCGCCACAGTAAAAACGGCTCTTTTATGGGACAAAATTCACCCCGAGAACCTTCAGTCACACAGCCACACACACACACACTGCCTGTCCTACAACACCTGTGCGTCTAATTGCACACAGTGACCTTTACAGAAGCATCATAATTGACTTTCTGTGCATTTCCGTGTGCAAATGTCAGGGCCGGCCGGGTCCCCTCTCCGCAGGCGCAAAGACAGGGACTCGGTCCTCAATCTGCCAAAACCCAAGCACGACCCTGCCCCGTTCACACAGGCACAGTGAATGCCAATTTTTCACCCTCAACCAACCATCACCTTTCCATAGCTCGTCTGTCATTTATCGGCCTGAAGTCTGAGTGTAATGCATCAGAAATAACAGACATTAGAGGGAGAGAGGCTGGAACCGTTTCTTTCTCAGGGGGAATGTGTAATAAAAGCTCTAACGGAGGAAAAGAAGGAGTGTACGGAGCATTACACACGGACTGTAGCGGCAACTGGAAGAGCATGGGAGGTGCTGAAGCCTGTTCCAGAATTAAAGCGAAAGGTTGACAGTCCGGTGGAAAATTAAGTTTATGAGCTGAAGTTTACCCCAAACGTAGTTAACCAACCAAGACAAGTCTGGTGACTGAAGTTTGCTTCTTTGGAGCTACGAGGCCAATGTAGCTGAGTAATGGACACCAGTTAGCACTGTGTGAGCTGTAGACCTAAAACACTCAGCAGCACTGCTGTGTCTGATCCACTCAGACCAGCACAACATACACTAACACACCACCACCATGTGATCCAGCACCCAAATTATACCGGCTCTGTGAGGGTCCAAGTCAGTGGAACCAGATGTTTTTTGCAAGTTGTTTTTAGTCATTGCCGTTTGTCCATTCATCATGAAATGTCCACATAATGTAAAGGACAAAAGGTAAATTATATCAAAAACTGAAAACCATAGTTTTTGTTCCGACAGCAATAATCAAGATTTATATTTATATTTATATGCTGCTACATACATATATACACACACACACACACACACACACACACACACCCACCCACCCACCCACCCACCACCCAGAGCACCAGATAGCAGCATAGCTTCGCAGCATCTGTACTGCAATCATTCAATCAAAGGAAGAATGAAAAAATTGTTTCTAAGAGGTGAAACCTTAAAATATCAAGTGTCACTTTTTACAAACAAATAAAAAAAGCCCAAACACACAAAATCTGACCATGTGAATGGCTTTATTTTATAATGTATTTACTGAATGTAGGAATTGAATGTTCAGGCAACACTGCACTAATCTGCATTTTACTAAATTTACTGTATTCATAATCCTACAGAAATAACTTGCATAATAAATTACACTTCTCTGTAATGCTAATCCAGGCAGATTTAGTCCCAAATTCTGCATTTTACACATGTTTCTGTATCAGAAATTAACAGATATGTACATTAAAAAGATCGGATATTAGCTTCAGCGCATCTCAAACTAAAACATTTCCCTGGTGCTAAAGCGAACACTCACTCTAAAGTCCTGGCCTCCAAGACCAACTTCAACATACAAGCTGTTAGCAGCTTAAACATTTGTATATAAGCTGAAGCGGACCAGCAAAATAAAGTGAGACCAAAAAAACAAAAACTTCAACTACACCAAAAACAACACAGCATTCAAGGAAATACTTCAATGAAAACTGAACACACACACACACACACACACACACACACACACACACACACTGCAGGTGTGTGTCCTGGGTGGGCCTGGGTGGGCGGCCGTCTTTAGCAGAAGCCCTAACAATAGCAGCAGAGACGGGGTGTGGTCTTCACTTTAGCTTTCCCCTCGTTCTGGGGAAACATTAGCTACTCTGTCACCAGAGCCAATGTGCTGTCTCTCTGTCCTGGCTTCTGAGTGGACGGAGCAGCAGAGGTCAGCTCTGGCTTGTTCTGGGTCGTCCATCAGGGTCTCCATGTGTCCCAGGGTGTTTAGACATGATGAATGAGTGTGTGAGCGTGTGTGTTGTAAGCCCATCAGTGTGTTGGGTTTTTGTGTGTGAGGCGTCACTCATATCAAAGCCCGGCGGAAATGAGGCCTGGCTTTAACGCCTTAAACTGCAGCTCAACAGGGAGCATCCATTCTGCCTCTAATTAGCCTGGAAAGCACTGAATACGTCGCTAACACACACACACACACACACACACACACCTGCACTTCACACCCAATTAGTAACATAGGTTGAGAAGGAGGGAGAAAGGAGGGAGGGATCAGAAGGAAGGAAAGAAAAAGATATTTCTGTTTTGGTCAACTCCTGTTAGCCTATATTGTCCAGACACTAATAGCACGTAAGCTTTTCATTACAGAGGATCAGACAATGAAAAAACATCAGAGCCGGTTTGTTTTGGTCAACGTCCTCAACTTTTACAGATTCTATTGTCCAGTTCAGACACTGATAACACCTATGCTATTACACAGAGTTCATTATTATATTGTTTGTGTATTGGAGTTATATTGTTTTGTTTAGGTCAAATTTTTGTTAGCCTGCACTGCCCGGTTCAAACATTACTAGCTCATCAGACTTGGCAAACTCTTAAATAACAAGAGATAAAATAAAAGACTTTAATTTTTGGTCAGCTCTTGCTATTTTGCTAGCTTACATTAACCACAGCACATTAAGTGAGAAAGTTTTAAACTGACGACTCAATGACCAAAATAATAATAATAATATAAATCATACATAAAACATTTCTAGTTGGCTGTAGCTCAGTCTGAAAAGCAGTTTTAAGAAATCCTTATGTGGTCCAAGACAGTCTAAGCCACCAACTGTACACTTTTAAATAATGCAATAATATTAAAAAGACTCTTAGTTTACATTATACAGTTTATAGCATTAATGTTTTTTTTTTTTTTTTTGCTTTGGTCGGCTCTTGCAAAGTTGCTAGCATCATTCATTCATTAACACTATTAATGCTTAAAGCTATTTTTTCTTTTGGTAAACGTCCATGTTCTTACTTTGCTCAACTTCTGTTAGTCTATTCTAACCAGTTCAGACCCCAGCTGCACGCTGGCTATTAATTATAAAGGGTTAAACAATTAAATAAGATTCTAATTCTTTTTCGCTTCTATTCTCACGTTCACGATCGATTAATAGAGGGTTAAATAAAGAAATAACACTGTTGTGTTGGTAAATATCCAATAACATTCACTATCCAGTTCGGAAACCTATAACTTATAATATTAGACATTTTATTTGTTTACATCATCTAGAACAGACACTGACAGCAGTGTACACTCTTTACTAATGCAATAATATTAAAGAGATCTGTTTAACTTCACTTAGATCACATTTTCCTAAATCCAGTTTATTTACTAATGAATGCATTACCACTAAAATAAAGCAATGACATTAATGGTTTTTGTTTAGGTCAACTTGTTGAACTATATTATCCAGTTCAAGCAGTTATTCAGCTAGTCACTGATGTGCACTGCTATGAATGAATAAATAAATAAATAAATAAATAAATAAAATTAATCAACACAAACCAGTTTCACATATCAAGACTCTCTTTGATGTTTTTTTTAAAGCCAAAAGAGGCACAACAAGTTCTTTCTGTCTTAGTGGGCTGTTTTCACTTTTGGCCAGACAGCAAGCTCTAAGTTATAAAATCTACTGCCTCAAACATTTTTTTTAAAGCTGTATACAATTTAATTCAACTTCAAAACAGGTATCAAACATACAAAAGTCATGAAACTACATGAGAAGCACATATACTGCTTAAACTAGTCATAATATACGTATGAAAGACCATCACAAGCAGCCTCTCCTGCAGACCCCCTTCGCTTTTCTGTGACTGTGGCTCAGCGAGGACACGAAAGCTGACAGATTTGTCTCGTTTCAAGCGGGAAAATGATTCAGCTGTGCGCGAAGGCTTCGCTAACGTTGAAACAAGGCCGATTTTAGCAACTGAGCCTGTGAAGTATTAATAATTCACTGCTCACTCGATCAGACACATCACAGCTGAGCGTCCCACTAAACTTACAACACACACTCCCCGTCAGAACTCAGGAAGCAGAGAGGAGACATCTAAGCATCTATATCCAGCTGGTGCTGTTATGTGACTTCATAATTACATTAAAGACTGCATGACTAACTGGTGAACGGGGGGACAAAAAAAAAAAAACATTCATTAACTACAAAATAACTAAAACTTGTAAAAGCAAAAGTTTGAACACTCCAGTCAAATGACATGATTTGTTGATTTTTTTTTTTTGCAGTCAAAATAAGTTCAAACCTAAAACATGGCATTTTGATAAGTTAAAAAAAATAAAAAGAAAATGTGCGCAGAGTTTAACATTTTAGAACACATATAAAAATAACAAGCCATAAAATGTGCCGTAACATTATTGTACATGTTAAACAAAAACAGTAATTATGTATTAAAATGAGCAGACGTCTGTCCTCTAAAGAGGATGTTTTAGCCGATTGACACTTAAATCAACAATATGGAATTGGACGATGGGCGCGCAAACTTTCGCGCACAGCACCACAACAACGATGGTGCAAGTGGCCGGTGTGATCGCATCTTGTGGTGAAAAGTGAGTACTTGTGTCCAGCCTGGTGACAATAGTTAGCGAAGAGACTTCACACGTGCTGCCCAAAATAAATAAATAATCCAAAAGGCTTCAGATGAAATCATCATCGTCGTCGTCGTCATCGTCATCATCCCTGCCTGGATCTCCAGAGTGCACATTTTCCCCTCTAAATAAAAGATTAGCCTCATAATTATCATTATGACTCTGAAAGAAAAACACCAGCCTAATCATGGCCAACACCAAATAATGCCCTTTTCACAAATGCGCAGAAACATGCGTTTTTCTGCAAATTCCGACGTTTTGCAAGACATTATGGGTTTTGTTCTACGCCTCCTTTTCGACCCAGCCCAGACAAATTGCGGTTCGTGCTTTCACTGAATGTGTTTATAAAATGGACTTAATAGCTACACTTACCCTACAAATTGCCCATATGTTTCAAAAGAGATTCATATGGCTATTTACCGAGATGTGATCATAATTATGATGCAGGAAAATTGCCACCATATAATTGTGCATCAACCTCTTAAACATCTCTCAAAACACAACACACACACTACTAATGGATAACGCTACTGAAATCTTTCAGGCAAGAACACAAGTCTAGCGTCTCGTGTCCACCGAAATAAGCCGAACCATAAGCCTAGTCTTAAAGGGGAACTGTCAGGAATGTTCACAGTGGTGGTGATAGGAACCAGACGTCCACCTCTAAAAGCTCCCTCACAGAAAGTTACTACATGAAATGGTTTGAGAAAGTTTTGGTTTAAAATTGTTGGTGTTTTTTGTTTTTTTTTTTATTCTTTCCAAACATGGTGGAGTGGCATATCCAATGTGTTGTGACGCAAAAAAGTCCCCAAAGGAAAACTCTTCAATCCAGAGAAACTTGGTGCCAGAAGCATTCACAGTGGTGGTGACCGGAACCAGACGCCCACCTCTAAAAGCTCCCTCACAGAAAGTTATGATGTGAAACGGTTATGAATTCACTGCCTGATGTCTGAGGCACTATTTTATGATAGTTTTAGAAGACTTGAAATTATTTTTAAATGATTAAAATGTATACTAAAAATGATTTTTTAAAATTTATTTAAGGTTGAGGGATATGGTTGTGAGGCAACATAACCCCCCGCCCCATCCCCCACCCCAGGGAAAAATAAATAAATAAATAACTTATTTTTAGATTTTCCATAAACATTCCAACATAAACTCAGAAGACATGCAAGTTCACAGGTGGTTCTGGACAGGTAATAAAAGTGCTATATCTGTGTTGTAGTCATGGTGACCCCTGGTTCCCATCACCACCACTGTAAAAGACAACTGGACCATTTCACACCAAACCACTCTGAAATGAGTTTGTCTACATCTCAACCAGTGAATATGGAATAAATGAATGAAATTCATTATGAATTCAGTAAGTTCTAGAAAATCGCAGCAATGAAACAACAATACAAGAGTTTAGTCAACATAAATCACATAAGACCCTGTAAAATTTAAACAAACACCAAATAAAGAGGGGAAAATGTATATACAAGCGGCAATATGAGCCAATCCTTACACAGTTTGTGTGACAGTGATGAACCAGGCGGCCTCTGCACTCAAGCCCCTTTCAGCACCTCGAGAAAAGAGGGCTTTGCTTTTTATAAAAAAAAAAAAAAAAAAGATTAAAAAAATGGCTATACATTGGCAAGGCATGAAGTAGCAACATTTCCCATTAGGATTGAAAAACTGTCCCCGCCTCTCACGGGACACTTCAGCTGGAGTGGCTACGGTGCGAGGGCCGGCTGTGTAACGGCAGCACTGGGTCAGAGCCGGGCCCAGCGGAGCTGCCAAGGCGCCATTGTCCAGAGAGACGTTAATTGGTTCTAATCCGGCGCTAGGAGCTGTTTTGGTAGCCTGACCTCACGCCCTGAAGGACACCTTGGTGTGAAATACTAAAAGGGCCCATTCAAGTGGCGGAGAAAAGAGGAACAGAGCATTCCAACACATTCCCCAGTCCTTCTCTCAAAGAGAGGGATGGGGTGCTGAGGAGAGAGAGCGTTTGGGTGAGAACGGGGAGGGGAGGGGGGGCTTGTAAAGGACAGGCTTGCTGTTTTTTTTCTTTTTTTTTTGCGGGTGCATCACAAAAAGCCCCGAATTAACGAGACAAAAGCAGTTGTAACAGTGATGGTCTGCTTGCAATTCATAGTTTTCTTCTCGGGATCTTCCTTTCTTTCCACGAACACACTGGCTTTTCTATAAGACGCTGTGTAAACAGAGCGCTAATTGCCCTCGGTTTGGAATCGGAAGGGCACCAAACAGGCATACGTACATAATGCAACTCGACCCATGACACCTGCTAGACTGTTTCTACATATATGCACGGCAGAGTTCTTAATTAAAGAAGAAGGAAAAAAAAACAAAACAAAACAACAGATCCCAAACAAGAGATCAGCGCTCCAATGCCAAAACAGCGTCCTGGCGTTGTCGGCAGAAGTCTGGCAAGGTTGAGTATCGGCTCAAGGTTGGATGAATCATTGACAGAAAACCACGTTCCTCCTTTAGTCCTGAAAAGGTCGAACAAAAAGAGATTTATATTCGACCTCCAGCTCGTCGTCACACTCTCCACGTCCTTGCAACGGTTTCTTCCCTTGTTTTTTGCGTGAAGGTAAGGCAGAATAAAAAAAAAAATGGATCGAAGGGAAAATGGATCATTAAGATGGAGAAGAAACAAGAAGTCAGACTTTGTTGCGTAACAACATTTGTACAGACAGCCTCATCGATTCATTGCATGACACTGGTTATAAAGCCAGTTCTAAAGCTTGGGTGTGAAAGTTAAAGCTTTATTAATATGTTTTATGTACACTTTAAAATTCATTGATTTTCCCACCACTGATAACGTGTATACAGTGAGCATAGCATCATCAGAACATGAGAGCACAAACCAAGTCAAGTACTTAATGGATGAAAATGAATGACAGCAGTATTGAAACCAACTGAATTAAGACTCATTTCACGACATCTTTTTTGGACAATTAAAAGATGCATCATTTCTACTGGAAAATGCTGCAACACTAAATTATTTTCTTTCAAATCACTTCAAATCAATTAAAACAGATTACAAATTTGGGTCCAAGCCCCACATGAGCAAGCCAAGCGGCAAGAAACCTTAAGAGCAACCAAGGATCACCCCCCTCTGGTAGACACAGCACAGCAAAACAATATCAACAGAATAAGATTTATGAGAGTAATGAATGAAAAATGAACCTAATCATTAAACAGATTAAATCAGTGAATAACTTTAGAAGCAAGTCACCACTTTGCAAATCCAAAAAAAAAAACTTTTCTTAACTTTATTGTTAGAAATAAAGGTTCTGTGCAGGTACATGTTTGGTCCATCAAAGTACGAACAATATAAAATGTTCCCTCAAAGGTACATCGGTGGTTTTAAGCTCCAACTGTGCACCTTAAATAAGTTTTTCCAGGTGACAAGTATATATTTGTACCTTTTCATAATCTAATATTTTAAAACCGAACAATAAAATAAAAAGCGTGGAGACAATGCAACTTAGAAAATATCATTTCAATGGATTATTGTACAGTTATGTTCCCTTGAGGGTCCCACTCCAGCGAAAGGAGGGGTCTGCCCCAGTGTTCAATGCAAGATAATGTCACAAAACATAATGGCAAGTTATTTGGGACCATCTCGGGTCAATCCATTCAAAATGAAAATCAAGATAAGGAGCAAAAAAGAGCAGCTGGTGTTTTTTAAAATAAATATGTAAAACCAACAAAAGAGACAGGAATACAAGGCTTTGCTCCAACAGTGCTGCTAATAGAGGTCAAGGGAAAAGAATGAGCACATGAACTGGTAACGTGAGACATACTCAACAGTTAGTCTGTGTAGGGATCAACAATTTCGTGAGACAAACACAAAAAAGTTAGGCACTATGAATCAAACCGACCGATGTGAAATAAGGCCTTACAACAGCGTCAGCTCAGAAACATTAGCTACAACGTTCTACAAAATGAAGAAAAGGTCCATAATGAAGTCGGACATTTACATCCCCGCCGCAAAATTACACTCTGAATGTGACTGCAATAAGGTAAATGCCCATTTCTCATGAATCGAGTGGCCGACTAAAGCAAACGTGTACAGAATGAACATCGAAAAGCAGCGCGTTAACTGAATTAGCCAGCCATTCTTCTGAACAGTGAGCGTCGGCCTCAATACACCGCATGCAAATAAAGGCTTTTTCAAAAGGCACAAAAATGTCCTTCCGACTAAACACACATTAACACATTTCTGCAAAAATAATCAATTATTTTTTGTCATAATTGCACCAGCTTTCGCGTTAAGAGACGTAATTGTGGCTCGATTCAATCGTATTTAGAAGCTCCGAACGTTATGTGTGAAAATCGCAAAATGAGACACGATAAAAAGAGAAATAGAGGATGAGCAAAAAAAAAAAAAAAAAGCACGGATGAAAGCCTGTGAATCGAACTGACGGGGGCGGGGGCATGATGGCATTCATACGGGCTTCAGTGTAAACAGACAGAATCCAATTATGGCACTGACAGCAGCACCGCAGCTCCCTGAACTCAAAAGTACAAGAATCCGACAAAAATGCATCAAAATTCAAAACTTTGAGTATCCAAAAAAATGGGAGTATAAATCTTTCATCCCAAAAAAAATAAAGAAATAAATAAAACGCCAGCCTGAAATATCTTGCATCAAACCCTCAAAAGCCGTCAGAGTGCTGGGAACTGAAAAGAGGAAAAAAAATAAATAAATAAAGTGCGACAAGTGTCGCTTCATTAATCTAAGAGCCGTAGAAGGTCATGTGGCACCTTATTCATGGGAATACATCTGGCAGATACATTAACACAGCCAGGGAAAGTTTAGGCCAGCTGCATTAAATGATATATGAAAAAATTCTAAAGCAGCAGCGAGTTGCTCGTTTGGTACAGTCCAAGGTTTACCATAAAAGCAATTATAAAACATAATTCAAATCCAGAAAATAGAGAAAATAAAAAGCAAGTCAATCCCAGCCCCAACAGGCCAGCCTGGCATAATGGTAGCTGTCCTAACAAAGCTCTTGAGAGTGATGACACCCCATCAAAGAGGAATGCTTTTTACCCCACAGGTAGCGGCTACGGCGGCAAAGTGAGGACACCCCGCACACTCGCGCTGATTGGACCGAGTGTAATCAGAGGACTCTGTGTGTTGTTGGTCGTGTTTGCCGGACTGAAGGGCTGTCAGCGATGCCGAGGTAACTGGTTAACCCCCTCTGCCGCTCTCTGGAGAAAGGAGGCAGCAAAGTGGCGCCGTTACAATAGACTGAAACGGCTGTAATGCTCAAAGCAATCTGCACGTTATTTGGCAGGACTCTGCCTGGCAACAGATCGATAAACACCCGGGCCTGCAACAAGTTTGCAAGCATCTCTTAAAATCTGCCACTTCTGTGTTTTTACCCTCCTTAAGAGTGCACTGCACCAATAGAAAGGCCCAAAGATGTTACGATTATAACAATATTAGCAAGAATAAAAAGTGGAGACGTGGGGTGGGCAATATGAAAAAAAAGAACATGATGCATGATGGCACACAACAGGAAAATATGACTATTTAGACAGAGGGCATTAGTGCAGTAAACTCAAACAGGAATAGTTCCGTTTTTTTGTTTGCATATATATTCTGTCAGAACAGACATATGCACACGAAAAATCACATATCGTCGCCGTCTAAAGAAAAACAAGCATCTCCAAAGTGGTAACTTTACAGGAGAGGGCAAAAACATTCTTTACTTCCAGTGCATATTAGTGTAAAGAGATTTTATGCCAAGCAATCTTGGAGCATTCATGCTGAAATGCTGTATAAAAGTAAAAATAATTTTAAAAAAATTTTTCTTTGGACAGTGATGATATTTTCCTTGCCCAAGCATTCCTCAGAAAATGCATCCCAAGTTATCAAATGTCTAATTTTGGGGTTTCCTGTATATCAAAAAAAAAACCTTTCCATTGAGTTTTAACTATAAAAAAAAAAAAAAAAAAAAAAACACTGAAAAATATCAAAACTATCAAGAAGTAAATAGCAAAGAGTATTTGCAAGGGATGCACCGATACAGGAATTCTGGTTCAATGGCAAGATCCGATACTTTTCATGCACATATCAGTTGATGCTGATACATAAACATTTAGAACACTGTGAAATTAGGACTACATTTAGCTGGATTAGTATTAAGGAGAAATGTAACATTTCTTTATAGAGAGAAAAATGTACAAAAATTTCATTACATTTTTTAAAAATATTTGAACGAATGGCATTTTAGCACTGGGGCACCCAAATGCTTTGTCTTGGGGAGCCAAAGCACAAAGTTTCTGGTAGGCCAAGGGCCAAAAAAATGAAACAATATTACAGAAGATACATAATATTGAAATATATATATTTTAAAAAATGCGCCATATTTTGTGACTAAAATGCTTCTAAAAGTACAAATTTAAAAGTAAAATGAGAATGTAGTAAAATATACATAGTATAAAAACATTTTGTTGTACTTTTGTGAGGGCACAGTTCAGGTGGGCCTAATGGGCCAACTTCGCCTAATGGCCCACATTTGAGTAGCTGTGGTTCAGCACAATAGCCCACCATTACCCAACTGTTCTGCTCTGTTCTTCCACAATACAATAAAAACAGCAAGTTTTCGTGGTTTGAATCTACCAGGTGTGGAAGCAACTGTTCTCATATTTGCTGCATGCAACCTTGTACGCCACTGCGCTTGATGCACCAGCTGCTCTACGTGGATCAGTTTTTACCTCAATATCCAGAGAGATAAGCTTCTCATTACCCATATACATAGAAACACAGTGCAATGACAAACTTTACATGCAAATATGCCATAAGCTAATAATTTTGAGAATCTCACTACATATACAAGGTGAACACCAGACAATGACTAAATACGAGAGACTTTTCTATTTTGGAGCCTTAAACAAACAAACGAGACCAACAACTTTGCACGACGTGCTTAGTGCAATGTTTCCAACAGGAACCTTGAACGGAGGAAAAGAGAACGCGCGTTGCGTCGTGGCGCTTTGTGCTCAGGATAATGGGTGCATTTTTTTCTTCCCTCTCTCTCTCTTCACCCCTCAGTCTAAGTGGTACATAATTTGGAGACTTGGATACTATTTTTGAAAGTCAACTATTCTATACTCTTCTTTCAAATCATTTCATTTTCTTTGATGGCAAGACAAAGTCAAACGCCCACCGGGGGCTTTCTCTTTCACTGTCACGACAATTGATTAATTACAAGCGGACAAAAGGATTAGAAACAGGAAACTGTAGGCAAAATAAAGCAGGCTGTGACATCTGAAAGATTTGTTTATAACCGTGTCATTATGGGTAATTGTTTCTTCACAGAAATACCATTACCGCGCTGAATGTCTTTTCATTTCATTTAAACGTCTATTCAGAGATAAAACAAAGAGCGGAGACAGTCTGGGTTAATTGCCTTTGTTGCAAATGACATGATTAAGATAAAAAAAAAGGTCCCAGCTATCAAAAGCTAGATGAGTATTGTGTTCGCTTTATTTGTTTGTCGCTTTCATAGTCACAGGCGACTGACTTACCACGAGCGTGTGAACAGATCAGCTCATCGCACCGGCAAGAGGCCCGGCACGAGGAACCCGGAGAGAACGGCGCGAACAAATGAAACGTCGGAAGCGAGGACGAATCCCTGCGACAGCGTGTAATTATGTCCTAATTCTGGACATTTTGGGATGGTCTTGCTTTACTAGCGCTTTACGCCTTTTATTGACTATCTACAATGGGCCCAACTAACTCATTATACACGACACATGCATTACTGTCCAATATATCTCGATACATCACTGTATCACAAACAAATATGAGCTGGAGCTGGTCGTATTTCCTCCGCAGCAGATGTATACCGAACTGTAAGCTGGATATAGAAGCTATAGCACTGAAAAATGGACGGGCCATTCACAGATACTGCCATCTACAGGTGTTAAGCAGGTACTTTAGGGGTAATGGGTAATTTTCACACATCAACTTTTAGGCACACAAACCAGCAGAGCTGATTTGAAAAATCTCTAATTGTAATTTTTCTGATCAACACCAATGGCCATTTAAAATGTGATAACGTTCTAGAAATTAAGGTGCAGGGCTTCTTTTTTTGGCCAAGATTGCTAGGATCTGGCAACCTGGCAGGTTAAATTGTGAATATTTTCACATGCAAATGGTTCACAAGCTTTGCGTTTGTGGTTCCCCACTTCAAATCTGTTGACAGCATTGTTGAAAAACGTAGGCTATTATAAAAATTGCGGCTCTTGTGATTTCAAGTGCAGTTTTGAAATACAAACAATGAATCTTTAAGCCACAGTTATGACGACATCCCGTATAAATAAAAATAATGCGTGGCCATGCATCAGAATGTTGTTCCCATGTGTAAATGCAACGTGGCCATGGCTTAGTAAGGCGTGAGAATGAGATAATTTAGTTGTTGCCACTAGGATCTCACTCCCATGCAATATTTATACGTGATGTCACCAGCGGGGCTACGTACAAAGTACTATTCAGCCAGGATGCATTTTTAAACAGGGAGGTGGAGCAAAGCCACTTCAGCACATGAAGTCTTTAATGTTAATGAACAACTCACATGGGATAAGAAATCTGGGTAGAAATGACTGCACTGCTTTTACTACAGAAAGGAGTAAAGAACATGTTAAAACATAAGTGATATTCTGATTATCTGATCTGCTTGTCTGAAGTTCTTAGTATTATCACTGCAACATGAAACGTTTTTCTGCAATATTTACATTTTTAACGCTACAAGTTGAAGTGGGATAGTGCATATTGGCTTGCTTTCAGCCACAAAGAACCCTTTGAGTGCCTTTATACCCAAAAAACTCCTTTTCCACATCTGTTTTACTGCACAGGATGAATAAATTCTGAGGTTATTTCTTCTGCTTGTTTCCTGGAAGGTAAAAGACACTGGACCGTGTACACAGTTGACTAAAATCACTGAGAAACGCAGATAAAAACTCCACTGTAAAACACTGTGTTCTCCTGTGTGAATAGTACTTAACCCTGACAGTCCAATTTATCAAATTATCCTAGTATAAATCTCACAAAAATACCAGGAGGGCTCACGTCAGCAGTAGCTGCTTACCAGGAAAAGCTAATCCACCTTTATAAAAGGACACGTTTTTTGTTTTTTCAAGTGAAATCAGTCATGCTGGTGTACTCTGCAGGTGCATACCTCTCGAGAGAAGGAGCAAAAAAGTAAAACTATACCTTGTGCATGCACGGCTGCTATTGCACAAAAGCAAAGCAGCACTGCCAGCAATGTGGAACAAGTCTGAAGATCTTCACAGTTTCAGTTGGTTGCCGGAGGGCATTTTGTTCATGATTGAGAAATGAAGGAACTGTTGGCCACAGCATACCCTGTTAAATTTTTTTTCACATCAAACATAAATGATTATTTTACCATGTACATCCCAGTAAAATAGCGCTTAGGTTACTGCGAGTATGAAGGACACAAAGCCTGAAAGTTACCAGCAAACTAAAGACAGCAAGATACAACTTTTCTGTTTCTGAGAGACTGAAACCTTGAGCAACAGTCGATATTGACAATCATTGTTCTTTAAGAACCACTAAGCTTTATAATTAGCCACACTGAATTGAGGCCCTTTACTCTAAAAGTTGGCAGTCATAGTGAAACTACTCAAAACACCACTACCTCACAACTAACATCGCACAGTAAGTAAGCACCATTTCAGGACAGATTTGTTACGCCGTGTTCAGACTGGCAGCCAAAATCTTGTGGTGTATCTGAATTAAGCAGGATTGAGGCCACATTTGTAGGTGGTTTCGAATCTAATCGAGTTTGGATTTCTGATTGTGACTTAGACTGGATTTCATGTTTTTTCAGGTTGTCTGCAAGTGTGACAATATTCATATATTTCAGCTTAAACATAGAGAGTAGAAGATTTGAAACAGACATTTCTACTTTAAATATTGTAGTTTACAGTTACTAAAACCTATATCACTGCTACAGCCTGTAGCTTGTTAGCAGATCAACCCACATTATGATGTTCCATTTATGCTGTAGTGAATAAAAAGTGAAACTTTTTGGAAATATCTCATAACCGTTCTACTAGTTATTGATCATCTCTAGGCTTACTAAGTTTTTGCCAAACCTAGTCAGCATATGGTCACTCATTTTTCCTATTTTTATTTGTCTAGTTCACTTAAGCCCAGCAGCTGCCCTTTCCATGGTGTAAATTTCACAATAAATGGCCCAACTAATATCCTCTCAAATAACTTGGATTAAAATGTCTTTACATTAACTTGCAATAAAAGTGAAGCACGTTTCTGCCGTCTCCTTTAAAGTGACCGTTTTGAAGGTGCTTGTTTTTCTTCAGACAGCAACAATATGCACGCATGTGTTGTTACTACGGCAACTGATGTGGATATACTGTTCATCTAAATACATACACAAAATTTAGCATGACCAAAATAATAACTGTACAGGAGATGGAAAATACATGTTACTTTTAATGTAAGTCAATGGAACCAGACATTGCCTCCAAGTAATATATATTTATTCATGAGAGAGAGAGAGAGAGAGAGAGAGAGAGAGAGAGAGAGAGAGAGAGAGAGAGAGAGAGAGAGAGAGAGAGAGAGAGAGAGAGAGAGAGAGACACACACACACGACGCAAAAAATAAATCCAGAGACTAATTTTAATAAAATCAGGCTCATAGGCCTAATCAGCTTCAAAGATTCTGAGAAACTGCTCGATGATCAATGCAGGGCTTCGACCAATGAGATTCAAGATCTGTATCTGTCTGCACACATCAAGTTCTCTTAGAAAGCAGAACTGGCCAATCAGCCATGAGGTGAGGGGTTTTGGTTTCTCGGGACGCCCAGGTGCAGGACCGCACGGCATGTTTGCACGTCCGTCATTCATCACTGTCTTCAATCATAGGCTGCTATCAGCACGCACTCAGCCTTTCGCTCCTTGATGATGAAGAAAATGGTGCTGCTATCCAGCAATGCCTACATTAGAGGGGCTATTTCAGCTGTTCTTAAGAGGGGTGTGGGATTGGGTGGGTGGAGGGGGGGGGGGGTTGGGATCAGGCGGGTGTCTCTCTCTCACCCTCTCCTTCTATGTCTCTGCTTTGGCTTTCAGATTCAATTCTTCCATTAAATCATTTCTTCCTGGTTTGCTAAGAGGCTTTTAGCCCGAGCTTTCCTGTGACACGCTTGGGGGAAAAAATAAAAACCTTGCGCTACCTGGCCATCTCAGAGAAAGCATGTTTGAGGTGTAAATTAATGAGGTAGACGGTGAATAACATCAATAATACACAAGAGGAGAAAAGAGCGAGCGAGATGGGAGAATGTGAGGCAGTTCTTGGCTGGGCTCTTCATTAAAAGGGTAAACAAAATTAACGAATCAAGTGCCGGAACATCACAAGACGCAAATTATGCTATCAAAAGAGCCGTCGGCACGACAAGAGGTCTCTGCTTCGCCTTCGTGGCCTGTTTTTACATTACGAAGAACAAAAGGATCACACGGCTCCTACATGGAGGGAAAACACACACACACACACACACACACACACACACACACACACACAGGGAACATCTAAATCATACTAAATATTAGTATGACGTGTGGAGATTAAAAGCCCACCACTGTCCAGATATTATGTGGGTGGTGGTCCATTCTCAGCACAGCAGTCACACTGACATGGCTGTGCGTGTGGTGCTGGTATGAGTGTATCAAACACAGCGGTGTTGCTGGAGTTTTTACACACGTCAGTATCACTGCTAGGTTGAGCGTGGACTGTTCACCCAAAAATATTCCAACAGGAGCAGCTCTGTGGTCAAAATCTGACCACTGATAAACGTCTAGAGGATGAAGAACACAAAATGTGCACCAACAGATGAGCTACAGTCTCTGAACATCAGCATAGCGGAGCTACAAGAGAGTGAACGCTGTGAGCCACACATTTGTGTGGTGGGAAATATGACAATATTTTAACGTTATTGTGATAAACCAGGTCACAATATGTTTTTCTGAGCGTATCATGGATGTCGTCAGTAGTTAAAGAACTACTAGTTTCTTTATAAAGAGAGCATTAATAAGCCTGGTTAATAGGATTTAGTGCAGTGAACTTTGTAAAACATTGAATAAAAATGACTGTAGTAGATTTTTTATTAATAATAATTTTTTTTTATCATTATTATTAATCCTAATTAGCATTATCATTATAGTCCTCTTATATGTGGCATTACAGGTTACATTTTGCCTGTTCAAATGTTTTAAACTCAGAAAAACTACAACCCCAATTCCAATGAAGTTTGGACGTTGTGTAAAACATAAATAAAACAGAATACAGTGATTTGCAAATCGCTTTCAACCTATATTCAATTGAATACAGTACAACGACAAGATATTTAATGCCCAAACGGATAAACTTTATTGTTTTTTGCAAATACTCACTCATTTTGAATTTGATGCCTGTAACATGTTCCAAAGAAGTTGGGACAGGGCAACAAAAGACTGGGAAAGTTGAGGAATGCTCAAAAAACACCTGTTTGGAAACTTCCTCGGGTGAACAGGTTAATTGGAAACAGGTGAGTGTCATGATTGGGTATAAAGGGAGCATCCCTGAAAAGCTGAGTCGTTCATAAGCAAGGATGGGGTGAGGTTCACCACTTTGTGAACAACTGCGTGAGCAAATAGTCCAACAGTTTAAGAACAATGTTACTCAACGTGCAATTGCAAGGAATTTAGGGATTTTGCACGTGTTACAACAGCGTGGCTTCATAGTAAAAGAGTGCGGGTACTAGACTGGCCTGCCTGCAGTCCAGACCTGTCTCCCATTAAAAATGTGTGGCACATTATGAAGCGCAAAATATGACAACGGAGACCCCGGACTGTTGAGCAACTGAAGTTATACGTCAAGCAAAATGGGAAAGAATTCCACCTACAAAGCTTCAACAATTAGTGTCCTTAGTTCCCAAACGCTTATTGAGTGTTGTTAAAAGGAAAGGTGATGTAACGCAGTGGTAAACATGCCCCTGTCCCAACTTCTTTGGAACGTGTTGCAGGCATCAAATTCAAAATGAGTGAATATTTGCAAAAAACAATAAAGTTTTTCCGTTTGAACATTAAATATCTCGTCTTTGTAGTGTATTCAATTGAACGTAGGTTGATAAGGATTTGCAAATCATCATATTCTGGTTTTATGTTTTATACAACGTCCCAACTTCATTGGAATTGGGGCCACCACCCAAATAATATCTGTTCAGTGGTGGTCCTGTGGTCAGAAAGAGATCAATGCATGGTGTAGAGGGGCGTTAATAAGCAATGAGCAACTGTACACCTACAAAATGGACCTATACACTTACCGGCCACTTTATTAGGTGCACCTGTTCAATTGCTTGTTAACACAAATGGCTAATCAGCCAATCACATGGCTGCAACTCAAAGCATTTAGGCATGTAGAGGTGGTCAAGAGAACTGGCTGAAGTGCAAACCGAGCATCCGAATGGGGAAGAAAGGTGATTTAAGTGACTTTGAACGTGGCGTGGTTGTTGGTGCCAGTTGGGCTGGTCTGAGTATTTCAGAAACTGCTGATCTGCTGAGATTTTCACGCACAACCATCTCTAGGGTTTACAGAGAACGGTCCGAAAAAGAGGAACTATCCAGCGAGTGGCAGTTGTGTGGACTAAAATGCCTTGTTGATGTGAGAGGTCAGAGGAGAATGGGCAGACTGGTTCCAGATGATAGAAAGGCAACAGTAACTCAAATAACCAGAGATTTTGGTTGAGGAATGTTTCCAACACCTTGTTGAAAGTATGCCACGAAGAATTAAGGCAGTTCTGAAGGCAAAAGGGGGACCAACCTTTTACTAGTACCTAATAAAGTGGCCAGTGAGTGTATATAAGTGTTGTGGATAAAATTGTAGCAGTTTTTATGTAGTACGTAGAGTATTTTGTATCAATATTGCCTATTGCTGGGAGTCTCTGGCAAATACATGACATTCTGTCCACTAAAACCAGACCAACAAAATTTTTTTAGTAAGAGAACAATTACTTAATTACAATTACAAAATTGATCATTACCACCACGATAGTTAACATGACAGCAGTGACGGCTGAACTATTAAAATAAAGCAGTACTGCCAAAAATGTAAAAACTTCAGCTAATGATGACAACAAGAAACCAATTAGAAAGTTAAGAGGTCAACAGAAAAATGAATGTGATTATGTTTGAGTACGATTTTGAGATGTAGGTGATGCTCTGTTGAGCAGGATGTCATTTTCCAAGTTCAGAATTTATGAGGAGTAACTCAATGCCTGTGCTTACATGCAAAGATTTTTGCCAAGCTGATTGGATACATTCCAATTATAGATTAAGACTGAAGTGTTTATCTGTTCCAAAATTAGACGAATGCATAGGAACCACTTAGTGTAAACGTTACTATGACAACAAGCATCACGAGTCCAGTCAGAGTGAGATGAGCAGCAGTGAGCAGTGCTTGTGATTTTAATTACTTAAAAATGATGTCAGACTCAAGAAAACGTACTTCACACGTACTTATTAAAGAAGGCAGAGAGGACGTCACATTCTGAGACATAGAAGCTGGAACAAAGTCCCACCGCTGTCTTTCACAGCTCAGAGAATAAACTTCGTCTCCTCTGCAGACCAGTTCCTGCTCCTGCCATGTTGATGCAAACACACATGATCAGAACGTACTTAAACTTTCCGAATGGGAATGTAATCAGATACAGGCGTTTATGTGGCTATTATTCTTCTATTTAACAGATTATTTACAGGATTACCCACCTTACTCAATCGGATAGAAACTCTACTCTGAATGGCCTAAATCTGACTATTCTATTCTGACTGAGGTGTTTGCATGGATGTATTCTATTCTGATTGAGCTATTATATGGATTATTAACAGACTATCAGGCTGTGTGTAAATGTGGCCAATTAGAAAACATTATATTCAAAAAACGGCCACTGTCAAAAAGATCTTCAGTGACCCCAGTAACTACCCTACGGGACAGACTGATCAAAGCCTGATAAAGACAGAGGTGGGATGATAAAGCAATAAAAATCTTCACTCTGGCTCACTATACTGTATGAAATGAAGAACAAATGGTGTGGGGGATTTGACTGCTTTGTCTGAAGCATGTTTTTGTGAATTGTAAATGCAACGTATATGAGGGACAGATTTTGACAGGTTTAGTAACTTGGTAGAGCAAGTGGCCAGTGCTGACCTTTGATGAATATGGTAAATGGAGCCAACAAAGTATGCACCTAAACAGACGGACTACAGGCTGTAATTGCAGAACTACAAAATTCACCATTATACCAAATGAAGCCGATAACATGGACAATAGGTGTAGATACATAGCAGGTGTGCCTAATAAAGTGGGCACACACATACACAATGAAAATCTGAGCTCATCCGTACAGGAATTTCATTCTCCACAAAATCCACAGCACATCTGGCTTTAACCCTCACAGTGAAAAATCCACAAAACTGCACAGTGAAAAATCCACAGTTTTGCAACACGTATGAAAAGAATTGCAAAACAGCCCTTTAACTTTGTGTTAAGCATCTGGTTCCTCATCCCATTACAGCTTGCTGTGCTTTCCAGGTCCGAAAGGGCCACCCATAGTGTCACATGTTGTCCATGTGCAAAAACAGCTGACCTGCAGGCCCACACTGAGCAGAGACGGCGCTTTCACATCCCTCTGTTGAGTCAACTGTTCGAGCAGCATTTTCCTAACATCCCAGAGACTAAACTGGTAACAAGACGTGAACGAAGCAGCTTATGGTCAATGAGAAGAGCTCAAGCTGAAGAAGCCACACTAGTCATTTGAGCAAACATTACCACGTTAAAAGAAAAGTTGAACAAATGAAGCCTAAACGAACATTATTACAGGGGAGCTCCACCCAAAATATCTGAATAATTCAGGTGTAAATAGATTCATTAAAGTGATTTAACGTGAAATAGTTCAGATTTCTTTACAGTGGTGGTGATAGGAACAAGGGGTCGCCATGACTACAACACAAATATAGACATTTTATTTACTAATACTAAATACTAACTGTATTAATACTAATACAAATCCAGCGGTGAACCTACACATCTTATATGAAATGTTGATGATGGTCCTTCTACAATGAATGGATTAAAATACATTTTAAACAAAAATATTATAACAAAACTATTATAAAACAATGTCCGGCAATCAGTCAGGCAGCCTATATCTAACCACTTCATGTAACGACTTTCAATGAATGAGTCTTTAGAGGTGGATGTGGTTCTTTTCACCACTACTGTGAACTATTCTGACTCAGTAAGTTTCTCTAGGACAGAGAATTTCACACCTAACCACCCTGAATGATTTGCTATCTCAACCTTTCCATTATGCACAATTTTTGAAAAATCGGTGGAGTTTCCCTTTAACTACACAAATAGCCGTAAACATTGTGCTGTTTACTGCGAGATGTGCTCCAAAGGCAGTGAGAGGACTGAGGTACAGTGCATCCAAAACCTCTCATTTCAGAACTAACTTAAAAAATAAATGATTCAATATACATTTAACATTTAAATGCAGGCTCAAACGCACATGCAGCAGCTCTGCCATTACTCATCCCTGAACAGGCTGTCTCACGTGATTACATCACATGGTTAAGGATCATCATCATCATAACACCATCTGGGCACCGTGTCCTTGTAAAGCTACTGCTGAGCCCATCAAAGCGTAGCCTGCTATCTAACTATACACCATTCTTATTCAACCGAGCCCAAAGACACAATATTAAACCAGAATAAAGTCCATTTGGATCTGCACCACCAGAGAAGCAGGGAAGCCAAGCTAAGCTCGTAAGCTAGCCAAGTGTACCAACATCAGCACGGAAAATGAAAACGAAGCTTAAGTTAGCTTCTATCCGAATTTTCCCGTTCCACCTTAAATGTTACAGCAGTTACTTTATGGAGCCTGCGGCGCCAGTGTGTAACTGCTGCACCATTTAAGGTGGAATGGGAACATTCGAACACGAAAGCTAGAGAATAAGGAGCCAACTTGAGCCTCGTATGAGGAAGGTAACTAACTTCATTCCCCGTTGGTCCCGTAACTGTAATATAGGAAAAAATGATAACTGTACCATCAGTTATGGTTAAAATGGTTGTAGGATTAGCCAGCTCACCCAATCAATCTGACAGCTAGCAAGCAAGCTAACCTAGCTGGTTGGCTACGCTATTAGAATACCTTTTTAAATACATTTTGTAAAATGTGAGGTAATGTTGAAGAGTGATATCTGCTGTGTCAATATTCTCCAGGTAAAAAAGACGACATGCATTGTTATAATCAATATCACTTCGACGAGAAGTTTGTTGTCACCTGACAGTTAGCAAGAAAGCTAACGTTAGCGGTTAGCTGTGCCATGTTTAACAGTGCGAAATTAGTGTACTCTTAGCTATATTACTGTACAGGTGGGGAAACGCTAGTTGTCGCTAGATAGACTGGTATTATGAAAAAGTGTTAATTCACAGGAGCAAATAACACTGACCGACTGTGATCAAACTGGCTTTACCGAGTCTTTTTAATGAGAACTTTCCGTTCCACCTTAAAAGGTAGTACAGCCGCTAGAACGTTAGCGTTAACCGCTGTGCCATTTAAGGTGGAACATTGTAATAAGAAGCAAAATTAAGCCTAATTTAATGCCATTGTAGCTAGGAAAAATGACAAAACAGACCATAAAAGTAAATAGTACTGAGGAAGAATGCCGTTCTACCCAAATAAAGTGTGACATGTCGCGTATTTGTTGTTTATCTGGTCAGTTTGAAGCTAATCCGTACTCACTGAGTCTGGGCTGGGAGATGTAGTTTCTCTTCACCGCCTCAGCGTGCTGACGCGCCGCAGCTTCAGGCCCGTTCAGATCCACCGGCCGGTTCGCCAACAGGGTTGCCATCTTCGGATCAGTTACAGAGACTGTGGCCGGCGGGAGGGTTACGCTTATTCGGCTGCACTAAGTGAAGTCTGCGCGGTGGAGAGTGAGAGATGTCCGGCTACGGCTTCTCTCTAGCGCCGCTCAGTCATATGACCCAAGTCAGGCCCGCGGGAGCGCGCACGACGGGACGCCAAGCTGCGTGCGCGCTCCCGCTCCTGATGCGGTCACTGTTACTGTAAGCGTATGGCTTACATTTGTTGTATATACAACAAATTATTATAAAATCAGTTTAACGGGCTTTAAACCCTGATGAAAAAGGGCATTAGAACGTTTACGATGTAACCCATAGGAAGCCATTGCATGCACCTGGAATTAAGCCATTAATGACTATTGGACACCACCAGCAACCAACAGAAAAGTTTTATGGTTTCTATGTTTCTATTTATTAATTAATTTATTTATCCAAACCACCAGTGAACCTACACGTCTTCTAAGTTTTTATATGGAATGTTGATGAAGAAAAATAGTGGAAAATTTAAAATATCAAGTTTTCTTTGGGGACTATTTTGCCTCACAACATCCTGAATGTATCTCTTCAACATGAATGAGTTTTAAAGTTACATTTTAAGCCAAAACCTTCTCATAAGCTCATAAATCAACGTATTTATAACCATTTCATGTAATAGCTTTCTGTGAGGGAGCTTTTAGAGGTGGACGTCTGGTTCCTATCACCACCACTGTGAACAATTCTGACTCTGTAAGTTTATCTACACCAGAGTGTTTCACATCAAACTACTCTGAATGAATATTTAAATTTAAATTTGAATTAAATCGCCATTAATTAGTCTCAAATAGGTTTGATTATGTGGTTTGTGATACTGTATGATGTCTATAAACAAAAGCACAGACAAAACTCAAGCATCAGAATGGCTGTAACAACTGTTTTTTTTAGTTATATGCATACTCTCTGAACCAGCACACACACCACTAGTGCAGCCTGTCACCCAGGATGGTCATGCTGGTTGACCAGCATACCAGCATCCAAAACACAACTGGTTTTTCAAGCAGGGTTGTTAGCATTAGCCTGGCAGCCCCAGTACAAGCCTACAGAGGCAAACAGACAGGTGTTGGCTGAACGAGTGAGAGTGGAAAATTGTGTTCACTTGATTTCTGGACAAACCATTGCTTCAAAAGGGAATGACAGAACAGAAAGACAGAGTGAAAGACTATCCTGCTCTCCCTCCCTCCACTCTTCCACATCAAGAGCGAATGGTTTTAAAACTACTCCAAAGTGCTTGGGATGGAACGGCACCATAGAGCAACAAAAAGATCTCAAAAAGGTGACATTTCAACCCCATCCACCGAGCTTCAAGAGCCCATCTCAGCCATGATCCAGCGCACGAGCGCATTCAGCCGGTGGGCAGCTAACACTCGAAGCCAATTTACTGCGCATGGAGAGATATTGGGTGTTTTTAGGCGCCGACGGTTTCGAGCAGTTTCATTTGAATTGTGTTGTAATTTTTTTTTTGCTTGGCTAAGTTCAATAACAATCCCAACTCCTACAAAAAAACTGAAAGTACTGTTCAGGTGTTGATATGTCTTTTTGATTGCCTTTTCAACAAGGCAAGAATGGCTAATACACATCTGTGTGCATTCTGAGTGTGTGTGTGTGTGTGTGTGTGAGAAAACTGGCATTTTTTTTTTTTTTTTTTCTCTACTATACTGTCCATTTTTCTCTTTTAGCATTATTGAGTCAATGTGAATGGGAAATCAGAGCATTTTCATTTTTATGCTGTGGTGTATTTGCAATTATATAAGTTAGTTCCAGAAGCATCTGATTGGTTGAGCAGTGTGCCAGCCATGCTAACAGCATTTATTTTTAATAATAAGTGTATCAGGCCATGTTCACACCTGGTAGTAAAGGGCAATTCCACTGATTTTTCACAATTTCCACATAATTAAGTGGTCAAGATTAAAAATAGCACTTTTTTTCAGACTATTTTTAAGTACTGATACTGATTCCAATATCATAATGAGTAACCTACTTAGTATGCAGTAGTTGTTGGTGTAAATGAGTGCAATATGCCTTCACAGCTAAAGAGTTAGTATTAGCTAGCTATGCTACATAAGTTAGCTTGGATCGAGTAGTAATTGTGCATTGGAGAAAAACAGGCTTTGTCCCAGAAAAGCACTTCTCCAATGCACTATTACTACTCAATCCAAGCTAATTAATGTAGCATTATTGCACACATTTAAAATCAACTCGATTTTAATGATTTAACTATTAAGATACATTGCACTCATTCACACCAACAACTACTGCATTCTAAGTAGGTAAGTAAAGTATGTTTCATAGTTTTGATCCTCATATGTCTTTTTCAACAAGAGTCTCTGTAACACAGTGACAACAGGGATCACATCTGAGGCTCCATCTCAAGTTTTACCTTATGGTTGACCTGTAGCTGATTTTCCTCTAAAGCCAGACAAACATTGTGCAGTTTTAGAAATCTTTTTCACAGGTGAGCCAGACTGTGTGTCTGAATACACTATTGAGTACAAAGCCTATGATATATATATTCACACTATACGAAAACACTCGGTCTGACGGACATGCTAAGTGAAATACAGATCTTATGGACAGCACAGCTTAAGAGGCCCTTATTAGCCCCACAATGGGGAAGTTTCACCTCCACAGTGTAACCCATCTATGCAGTGAAACACCACATACACACTGGTGAGGACACACACTAGGGGGCAGTGAGCACACTTCCCCAGAGCGGTGGGCAGCCCTATCCACAGCGCCCGAGGAACTGTTGGGGGTTAGGTGCCTTGATAAGCTACGGCTTAGTTGTGCTACAATGTGCACTCCAGACAAAACAAATCACGAAATTTTATACTTCACGATTCAATCAGTCGAATAGAGCTATTTTGGCATATACAGACATATGGCATGTGTTAAATTTTTCATCTCAGTTTTGTTAGTCTGTGTATCTCCACTCACGTTGGGGAGGTAGATGTGATTATGTGTATTTAAAAACAAGCTAAAATCAAAGTGTATTCCTGGTGGAACATCCCAAGGTGGAAAGTTTAAAGTGACCAATCACAGGTTCTCCTGAGTGACACAACCGTCTAAGCATTGGCCCAATCTTCAAGAGATTAAGAGTTTATTCCCTGGTGATGCTAAAGCCATCTGTGGCCGGGAGTCCAAAAGAGCACAGTTGGGCTTGTTCTCTCAGCCTGGGTATGATGCCCCCCTCCCATTAAACCCCCGCCTAACCCCCCCTTCCCCCCACCCATCACTCAATGTGATGCTAGTCAGCGCAGGTTTCTGCTAGCTGACATAACAGTGACATAACTGGTGGTTAGCGTTCTCCTCAGAGCTCATTCGATTGTCTAATGACGTTGCATTAGCAGCAGTTGGAAAACATACAGCGGAGCTTCACAGATCTTGGAGGAAGCCTGTGCCAGCACTGGTGGTATCGATATGATTTGGGTCCTAACTAGTGGATGGAATTGGATACAACTAAATTGGGATTGGAAATCCCACACAGTGTACACTCACAGCCCCCACACCGTACACACACATACACTCTCACAGACCCCCACACTGTACACGCACAGACTCACAGACCCTCACACTGTACATATACACACTCACAGTCCCCCACACTGTACACTCACACACTTACAGACCCCCACACTGAACATTCACGCTCACAGACACCCACAATGAACACTCACAGACCCCCACATTGTACACACACCCTCACTGACCCCCACAGTGTACACTCACAGACCCCCATACTGTACACCCACACTCTCACAGACCCCTACACTGTACACTCACACTCTCACAGACCCCCATACTGCGCACTCACACTCTCACAGACCCCCACACTGAAAACTCATGCTCACAGACACCCACACTGAACACTCACAGACCCCCACACTGTAGACACACACACACACACACACAGACATGCTCACAGACCCTAACAGTGTACACTCATACTCTCGCAGACCCCCCTCACTGCAATGAACACTCACACACTCACAGAGCCCCATACTGTACACTCACACTCTCACAGACCCCCACACTGTACACTCACACTCTCACAGACCCCCACACTAAACACACACACTCACAAACCCCCACACTGAACACTCACACACTCACAGACCCCCACATTGTACATTCACACTCTCACAGACCCCCACACTGAACACTCACACTCTCACAGACCCCCACACTGTACACTCACACTCTCACAGACCCCCACACTAAACATTCACACACTCACAAACCCCCACACTGAACACTCACACACTCACAGACCCCCACACTGAACACTCACACACTCACAGACCCCCACACTGAACACTCACACACTCACAGACCCCCACACTGAACACTCACGCTCTCATAGAGCCCCACACTGTACACTCTGTGGGGAAAGCACTACAGTTTGGAGTGGATGACTGTGTGTGTGTGTGTGTGTGTGTGTGTGTGTGTGTGTGTGTGTGTGTGTGTGTGTGTGTGTGCTCCCAGAGAGACTCTCCACAGTCGATCCACAGCGCTCAGCTTGACGAGAAAAAATAACAGATTAATACCAGTGAAGAGAGGAAACCGCACCGGAGCAACAGCCTCGCTTAAAATACATCAGAGAGGGAGAGAGAGGGAGAGAGAGAGAGAGAGAGAGAGAGAGAGAGAGAGAGAGAGAGAGAGAGAGAGAGAGAGAGAGAGAGAGAGAGAGAGAGAGAAGAAAGCCTGAAACAGGAATGAGGGTGAGCAAGATATGAAGGAAGAGACTGAGAGGGAGGGCGAGACAGAAACAGAAGAGAGAGAGATGGGAGCTTATTTGTTGTTGCATGGCCTTGCTCTTTCAGAGAGGTAAATTAAATCAAAACCTTTGCCTAATGATGTGATGCCACTTTTTCACAGACTGTGATAATAAGGACTTGCTGAATCAAAGCAGCAATTTGCCATTCATGTTTATGTTCATATCATACAAGTAATTTATATTATGTAACTTTGTCTGATAGAGACTATAGGCCAACTTTCAAACTTTATTGTGCAAAGATCTCTGATTAATTAAAGAAAATACCTAGTTTATTGTTAATATGTGTTCAGGTGTACAAGGGTTCAGGGGAGTGAGTGTTCAAGTGTGTAAAGGTTCAGGGGAGTGAGTGTTCAGGTGTGTAAAGGTTCAGGGGAGTGAGTGTTCAGATATGTGTAGGTTCAGGGGAGTGAGTGTTCAAGTGTGTAAATGTTCAGGGGAGTGAGTGTTCAGATATGTGTAGGTTCAGGGGAGTGAGTGTTCAGGTGTGTAAAGGTTCAGGGGAGTGAGTGTTCAGATATGTGTAGGTTCAGGGGAGTGAGTGTTCAAGTGTGTAAAGGTTCAGGGGAGTGAGTGTTCATATATGTGTAGGTTCAGGGGAGTGAGTGTTCAGGTGTGTAAAGGTTCAGGGGAGTGAGTGTTCAGATATGTGTAGGTTCAGGGGAGTGAGTGTTCAAGTGTGTAAAGGTTCAGGGGAGTGAGTGTTCAGATATGTGTAGGTTCAGGGGAGTGAGTGTTCAGGTGTGTAAAGGTTCAGGGGAGTGAGTGTTCAGATATGTGTAGGTTCAGGGGAGTGAGTGTGAGTGTTCAGCTGTGAAAGTCTTCAGAGGTGTGAGAGGTCAGGTGTGTAACAGTTCAGGGAAGTGAATGTTCAGGTATGTAAGTGTTCAGTGTTCAGGTGTGTAAGGGTTCAGGTGAGTGAGTGTTCCAGTAAGTAAGGGTTCAGGGGACTGAAATTTCAGGTGCGTAAGGGTTCAGGAGAGTGAGTGTTCAGGTATGTGGGGGATCATGAAAGTGAGTGTTCAGGTATTTAAGGGTTCAGCAGACTGAGTGTTTTCTGATGTGTAACAGTTTAAGGGACTGAGTGTTCAGCTGTGTAAGTCTTCAGAGGAGTGAGAGTTCAGGTATGTAACAGATCAGGGAAGTGAATGTTCAGTGTTGAGGTGTGTAAGGGTTCAGGTGAGTGAGTGTTCCGGTAAGTAAGGGTTCAGGAGACTGAATTTTCAGGTGCGTAAGGGTTCGAGGGAGTGAGTTTTCAGGTATATAATTGTTCAGGAAAGTGAGTGCTCAGGTATATAAGGGTTGAGTAAGTGTTCAGGTATGCAAGGGTTCAAGAGAGTGAGTGTTCAGATAATAATAATAATAATAAAGAATTTTATTTGTAATGCACTTTACATTTTAAGCAAATCTCAAAGTGCTATGTGATATGTGTAGGTTCAGGGAAATAAGTGTTCATGTATGTAAGAGTTCAAGGGAGTGAGTGGTCAGGTATGTAAGGGTTCAGGGGAATGAATGTTCAGGTATGTAAGGGTTCAGGAGAGTAAGTGTTCAGGTGTGTAAGGCTTTAGGAGACTGTTCACGTATGTAAGGGTTCAGGAGAATGAGTGTTCAAGTGTGTAAGGGTTCAGGACAGTGAGTTTTCAGGTATATAAGGGTTTAGGAGAGTGAGTGTTCAGGTGTGTAAGGTTTCAGGGGAGTGAGTGTTCAGATACGTATGGGTTCAGGTCAGTGAGTGTCCAGGTATGTAAGGGCTCAGGAGAGTGAGTGTTCAGGTATGTGGGGGATCATGGAAATGAGTGTTCAGGTATTTAAGGTTTCAGCAGACTGAGTGTTCCGGTGTGTAACAGTTCAGGGAGGTGAATGTTCAGTATGTAAATGTTCAGTGTTCAGGTGTGTAAGGGTTCAGGTGCATGAATGTTCTGGTAAGTCAGGCTTCAGGGGACTGAATTTTCAGGTGCGTAAGGGTTCGAGGGAGTGAGTTTTCAGGTATATAATAGTTCAGTAAAGTGAGTGCTCAGGTATATAAGGGTTCAGGTGAGTGAGTTTTTAGGTATGTAAGGGTTCAGGAGAATGAGTGTTCAGGTGTGTAAGGGTTCAGGAGAGTGAGTGTTTAGATATGTGTAGGTTCAAGAGTGAGTGTTCATGTATGTAAGGGTTCAGGGGAGTGAGTGTTCAGGTGTGTAAGGTTTCAGGAGACTGTTCACGTATGTAAGGGTTCAGGGGAGTGAGTGTTCATGTATGTATGGGTTAAGGGCAATGAGTGTCCAGGTATGTAAGGGTTCAGGAGAGTGAGTGTTCAGGTATGTAAGGGTTCAGGAGAGTGAGTGTCCAGGTATGTAAGGGTTCAGGAGAGTGAGTGTTCAGGTATGTAAGGGTTCAGGAGAGTGAGTGTTCAGGTATATAAGGGTTCAGAGGAGTGTGTTCAGGTGTGTAACAGTTCAGGTGAGTGAGTGGTCAGGCATGTAAGAGTTCAGGGGAGTGTGCAGGCATGTAAGGGTTCAGGGGAGTGAGTGTTCAGGCATGTAAGGGTTCAGGGGAGTGAGTGTTCAGGTATGTAAGAGTTCAGGTGAGTGAGTGTTCAGGCATGTAAGGGTTCAGGAGAGTGAGTGTTCATGCATGTAAGGGTTCAGGAGAGTGAGTGTTCATGCATGTAAGGGTTCAGGAGAGTGAGTGTTCAGGCATGTAAGGGTTCAGGAGAGTGAGTGTTCATGCATGTAAGGGTTCAGGAGAGTGAGTGTTCATGCATGTAAGGGTTCAGGAGAGTGAGTGTTCAGGCATGTAAGGGTTCAGGAGAGTGAGTGTTCAGGCATGTAAGGGTTCAGGGGAGTGAGTGTTCAGGCATGTTAGGGTTCAGGGCAGTGAGTGTTCAGGTAAATGGATGTATAGACCAGAGTTGAGGTGAGCGTTGAGGTGAGTGAGTGTTCAGGTAAGTGTTCAGGTAGCTTAGGACGGTGAATGTTTAGGTGAATGAGTGTTCAGATGGGAGTTGAAGTGAGCGTTAAGGGGAGTGAGTGTTCAGGTGAGTAGTTGTTCAGATGAGGTATTAGGTGAGTATAGTAAATGTCCAGGTGAGTGAATGTTCAGGTGAATGAATGTTCAGATGAGTTTCTAATGATTGTTTAGGTGAGTGTTCAGACAAGGATTCAGTTGAGAATTGCGATGAGTGGCCATTCAGGTAAGTGTTCAGGTGTGGGAACATAAAGGGGTGTCATTGTTCAGGTGAGTGGGTGTTCAGACGAGCATTCAGGTGTGCCTTCAGGGGAGTCTGTGTTCAGGTGTGTAAACATTCAGGTGAGTGTTCAGTTGATTGATTGTTCAGGTGAGTGTTTAGTTCAGTGTTCAGGTGTGTTTGTGCTTGTACCACTACATGCCTGCATTTCTCTAATCCCCAGATTGCTTAATTGGATAACTTATCGGAGGATCCGTGGCCTGACGCTCTAGGAAAAGCCGCAAACAGCCAGGGGAGGATTTCCACCGTCCCAGGAACTCCCGGTGGGGGGTGAGGAACACACATACACTCACACTCACACTCACACACACACACACACACTCCCTCCTTTCTCCTCTGTCCTCCACACACGTTCACCATGAAAGGGGGCACAAAGAGGACAAAACAGCCACAGGATGCTGTCCTTCCTCCACCTCCCCACAGCCCGGGCCAAAGCGATAGTCATGTGACCCAGGAAACGTGTTGGTGGTCTCACACACTCTCACACCCCCCGCCCTCCAAAACCGCGTTAACTCCACCCCCCACCCCCCTCCCAGCCCAATCCTGCTTGACCTTCAGCCTAATTGGTCTACACAGTGGGGGAGAGGAGTGCAGGGGGGCTGCAGCTGGGGTTTTTATGCTGTTTTAATTTACTGAGGAGATTCCCAAGCCTCAGTGACAGGCTGGGACAGGTTGGGGCTCAAACACGTCCACACAGCTAACGAGACAAAGACCTTCAGTGACTGAATCTTAAAGTGTGCGTTCACATGTAAACATGTGTGTATAAAACACTGCTGTCCTGTTGGAACAAAACCTTGTATCTCCAAAACGGTAATTTTACAGGAGAAGGAAAAAACCTACTTTACTGTAAATGCAAGTCAATGGAACCTGACATTTTTCCTAGTAATTTAGGGTCATTTCTTCTAGTCCATTCATGAAATATACACACAATGTAAAGGGTAACAGGTACTTTCAAATTATGTCAAAAACTGAAAAACTTCAAACCAATATATATGTCTATATATATATATATATATCATGAAGCCATTGAAGCTTCCTGGGAGACTGAATTCCATGTGTTGTTTCATAGTTTTGACATCTACACTGTTATTCTAAAATGTGTAAAATAGTAAGAAAAATGAAATAATGTATACATATCTATAATATACATGTCCAAACTTTTTCTGCCCCTGCCGTACCCTACCATGTTACACACCACTGACAAACACGTTACACACCAGAGAGATCTGATGCAAACCCAGCTTTCTTTATGAGATGCTGCTGGACACCGAAGTGGCCTTGCTTTGACTCTGTTCGGACCGTGCAGCTGTCTCTAAAGCGGATTACAACCTTCAGACTGTGTTCCTATGATGAATTAAGACATTCACAAAACTTCGACTGAGAGAGAGACAATTTATCTCTGTGCTCTCCCCAACTCCCTCTGCGTCTTCACTATCTCTACCTCTTTGTGTCACAGACTGACCATGTTCATCTTTGTCGCAAGGACAGTCTATTCTTTTCTCCTTCTTTCTGTTCACCTTGATGGAAGAAAATGTGTTTAGGATGAACCTCTAAAAATGAATGCTTTCCTTGGGGTTTTGCACGGTTAATTTACTGCTTTGATTCTCTTATTATACTAATAACTGTAACAATACAATTACTACTACAACCACTGATAATAATGATGCTATAATACTTACAACTACTACTATTAATACTGTAATATTAATACTACTATAAATAATGATAATACTAAGCAATACTAGTCAAAGATACTAGTACTATCACTACTACTACTACTACTACTACTATTACTACAGTATTAAAACTACTGGTACTAACACTGCTGCATCTACTGCTATTAATACTAATAATAATTAAACTACACCACTAAATCTATTGGTTCTACCACTACTGCACCTACTGCTATTAATACTACTAATAATACTACAGGATTAAATGTATTAGTACTACCACTACTGCAACTACTGCTATTAATACTAATAATCTCTAAACTACACCATTAAATCTACTGGTACTGCCACTACTGCAATTAATACTACTAATAATAATACAGGATTACATTTATTAGTACTACCACTACTGCAACTACTGCTATTAATACTAATAATCTCTAAACTACACCATTAAATCTACTGGTACTGCCACTACTGCAATTAATACTAATAATAATATTACAGTATTAAATCTATTGGTACTACCGCTAATGCAACTACTGCTATTGATACTAATAATAACTAAACTACATCATTAAATCTACTGGTACGACCACTAATGCAACTACTGCTATTGATACTAATAATATTACTAATAAAAATGAATCTACTGGCACTACTACTGCTATTAAAACTACTAATAATACTATAATAATAAACCTACTGGTACTACCACTACTGCTACTACTGCTATTAAAATGACTAATAATACTACAGTATTAAATCTATTGGTACTACCACTACTGCAACTAATGCTATTAATACTACTAATAATATTGGTACTACCACTAATGCAACTACTGCTATTGATACTAATAATAACTAAACTACATCATTAAATCTACTGGTACGACCACTAATGCAACTACTGCTATTGATACTACAGTATTAAATCTATTGGTACTACCACTACTGTAATATGATCAACACTTCATGTGCAATTTGAATAAAATATTGAAAATATTCTTACAGTGTAAATATTTTGTACTTTATTAATATTGTTCACTTTTGTGAATAGAGGTTATGTGAAGGATAGTGTTTATATTTTGTATCTTATATTTTTAACCTTTAGTATGATATATATCATCTATTTAGTAACAAGTAATAAACCGTAACTGTGTTAAGTAACTAACAAGGTTAATTACTTAATTCTCTTCTTGTTACTACTTCTCTTGAGGGCCTTGCTCTCCCTTTGCTGCTGTAGCACTGTGGATTTCTCTGTTGTGGGACTAATAAATAATAAATGCACTATTACTTCTACTACTACTTTAAAATAAGAATGCAAATAGTACTACTAATTATTCGTATTATAATAACACTACTACTACTTACAATAATAAAAATATGACCAACAGTAATGTTGAGAAGAAATTCCACCCCAGCCCCGACAAATATGAAGAAACCCAGGACTCATCTAGCGAAAATGCCAAATGAGGCCCTGAAAAATGCTCGCCTTTTCTTTTATATCACAGTCATTAGTCAGAAGCCTTAGCATAGAAAATCCGATAAACAGTGTCCAATAGTGTTGCAACTCCAAATTATTGAAATAAATAGACAAGTGAATAATTCACGGTTGTGTGCTGCCACTCATGTGGGGCGAATTTGGTCAAAACCTGCTAGAACCCAGTGGACACTGGCCAGAATGACATGAACCCGGCCAAATTCTCACTCCTGCTCCTGATCTAATCGTCCTAACAAAGTCCATATCAGCGCAACATCAGCCGACCTGCTGTTCACCTGTCAAAACATCAGAACCCAATAACAAGATCGCAATATGACCAGCAACCAGTCTCCTCACTGAGCTGAAATGCTTAAAGACAGATGCAGATAGTGACACTGACACTTGCGTATGACGAACTTCTTCTACATAATAACAAATGAAAAATAAACAAATCAGGTCTAAAAAGTTCTTTGAGCTTTGTTGTCTTCACTACCATTGTAAAAAGGTGGGGAAACTGTTCTAAAAAACAAAAGGAGAACCCATACTTCTGACTGGCTGTGAGCAGAGATAGCTAGCACGCAGGCCCGGAGGCTCTTCCACAGCCTTGTGAGCGCAGCACAATGCCAGTAGAGAGAAGGGCGCGCAGATGGAGTCGTGGCCTTGCACATGTAAACCCACACAGGATAAAACTGAATTGTACCAAGAAAGGCATTCAGACGTTCTCAAATAACCCGCTAACCCGCTTCATTAAAAACAATGTCACAAAAAAAACCAAAACAAACTCTACACAGCAGAAAGGCTCATGAGCTTAATGCCAACTAACAAGCTGCAGCACGTCACACTTATTTAAACCTGTCTGAAAGCGGCTCGCTTCGAAAATCACCTTCCTTTTGTGTGACTTGTCTGTAATTACCGCATATTAAAACAGCCACATAAATGAGGACGAAGCAACTTTCACCTCACACTGGCCCACCAGACAAAACGGTCTTCATTTCTATTATCACACACGCAGCAGTTGAATCTAGCATGGGAAAATTGGAGATTTTCCACAATTGAAACTGTTTGCTCTCGGAATCAAAGTCACCCAGAAATGTGGCCTTTATGATTTACCAAATCAAAGCACTTAACCTATTCATTCAGAGCCTGTGCACAAATAAAGACAATGATTACTATTGGTTATATTTTCAAAACTTTTCCTTTTCTCACTTTCGACCTATTAAACCTTCTGGAAATGCTAAAACTTTATATTAAAAGTCCCTTTTGCCATAAAGTGAATGCGCACATTTCTGAAAGTGAACCCGTAAAACAATACTGCTACATCAAATAATGTAACATTTCACTTTTTCAAATTTTGTGTCCCTTTTTTGACGTTTACAGGCTACATCCATGTCCACGTCCACTGCTGTATGTTTTCAATAATATAAAAACAATTTGTTTGATTATAAATGTTAAAAATTCTTCTAATATGCTTGTCACGTGCAAATCTACATGTTTCAAAAAATTAAGACACTGGAAGGATGCAAATAAAATTTTTTAAATGTTTCCAGGATGATAAACAGAACTGCAGAGGATTCTGGAATAACTGCAGGATGCAAATAGTTAAGTTGTAATAAAATTAATATCCAGGATTTTTCATAACCTAAGCAAAGATCAAATGTCAAAGCAGAAGTTTTGAAAAAAATGCATGTAAATCGATAATTACAGCATCATTTTTATCATCTTCACACAATTCCTGACATATTAAATTAAAAAACAAATTGGCAAATAGTTTGTAATATTAAAAATGTTATGAAAGCAAACCTTTTCAGTAGCACACAACCTCCAGTGTGTAATTTTGTAAGCAGTTCTTGTAAATTTAGGACAAGTTATTAAGTATCAAGCTGATAAAACAGTTTAAAGTGTTAAAATGTCACATTTTCAACAGAACATGAAGGTAAAAGTGAAATGGAAATAAAAGAAAAGATGCGCTGGACGTCTTTTTTTTTTTTGCAGTCATATATAATATATATCCACACTCGTACCACAGGTCACAAAGGTCAACATGGTTCAAGAACAACAGTAGCGGGAAGTTTCCTCCCCTACATTCACCCTTTGCATTATTCGCAAATAGACTAATGATCTATTTATTACAGACGCGAAATAATTTACAATAAAATAACCTTTTTTGTTACAATTCTCATTTTTTTCTTTTATACTACAATAATTTTACCCCCCCCCCCCGGCACCATGGCCTGCTCTGTTCGGACGTTTGGTCTTCGTGATGGGCGCGAAATCCCTTTTGTGGAATTTTCAGGGGGAAAAAATTTGAGGAAAATTGTTCAATGTTAGTATCAATTGTTTGTTTGTGGTTTGAGTCCAGAAAATCCAGGCCAATGTTATTGTTACTGTATCTCCAGAATGCAACAGAAGCCCCCCCCCCCCCCCCCCCCCCCCGTCTCTCTGCTTTCCCTTGAAGCGCCGCAAAGAGGGGGGGGTTTACACTCGTCTCTGAAATAAAAGCAAAACAAAAACAAAACAGAAAACACACGCACTGAACGAAACATGGAAACTCAGGACTACATCTCCAGTACCATCGAGAAAACACGCAGAAAGAGAGCAAAGACTGCATATTCAAAGACATTAACACACAGATCGAGACAGCCTCCGAGAAATCATACAGGAGAGAAACAAACAAACAGAAAAAACCCTCACCAAACCATTTAGGAACGACAGCGAACACGGGACAACCGGAGCGTTTCGGACTGGGTTTCTCGCTATACGCCAAAAAGAAAGAAGAAGAAAAGAAAAACACAAAGGTGGAGCTTCATATTTTGACATAAACAGTCTACATACATAAAGTTACCATCAGTTCGGCCTTGCTGTGCATCTTGTGCTTTTCATAAAATGTGAAAACATACGAAGGCCACAATATTTTCTGGGTTTGGCTGTTTCCCTCTTTTTAACCCCTTAAACTTCAGGCCTATTGTTTAACCATTTATCTTAAGACAGATTATTTAGTCACTACTAGAAATTACTTGGAATAACAGCAATAACTGCTGTTATTTTATTCAATACAACCTTAGAGAACATAGATTAAAGTACTTTAAGTTGGTGTTGGGGTACGTCAAGAGGTTATTCAAGGATAAATAATGCATTAAATCTATATAGTCATTAATTGATAAGTTATAGTCAAAGGTTTGAAGCCCACCTCCTCCTCACTTAGATTAAAAATGACATTTTTATTGATTTTCGAAGTATAAATAAAATGTCCTCTACAATGAACAAAAATGAAGAAAATTGCTACTTTACTGCTGATTTTGGCAAAAAAAAAAAGTAAAAAATGTGCCATAACTTTTGCACAGGCCAAATTTTACTTAAAATTTATGTTATTTAAAATGTTAAATTCAGTAAATAAAGAGTAATTGTGCATTACAGTGTGCGGAAGTGTACTCTCTCTAGAGAATTTAATAATTTCTTTTTACTTCACAAATGAACAAAAACATAGCACCTGCTTGGTTCATGTTACAGATTTTCCCCCCTTTATTTGTAAAATTCAGCAAATAAACAGAAATTGTGCATCAAAGTTTGCAGGGGCGTGCTCTCTATAGAAGCGAAAGGTGTTCACTTATTTACAACTAGAAAATCAAAAAGACTAACTTCTATTTCTGACACATTTCAGTGCTAAATACCTGAACAGTATGAAGTTGTAGAGTGTAATTTTCAATGAATGAGTTTTATGTTAATAAAAAAAAAGGACAGAACTTTTAAACAGTGGTTAGTGTCGGCTACAATTTAGTCACTATCGACTGTGAAACTAATGTGTACATTCTGCAGTTGTGAGAGTGAGAAATTTAAGTTTGGACCTCCATGAAAAACACCCCTGGTCAAATTACGCGTGGTTAATTTTTAAAGTGAAAATACGTTTTTTTCAGGGCACTATTTGTTTGTAGACACTGTAAAAAATATAAAACATACAATATAAAAGGTGGCATACATTTGGCACCATATTTTATGCTTTATATTTTTCCCCTAATATGTTAAATTCAACAAATAAACAGTAACTGCGCATTAAAAGGTGTGTTCTCTGCAGAGGATATGACACTTAAATCAACAAAAGCATGCAGTTTGACCGGAGGTGGCAAAACTTTTGCAGACGACTGCCCAGATGCTGAGTTTAAGGGGTTAAAGAAGTTGGAGCAGTGCAGAATAAATGCCCGCAGAATGGAGGCCTACAGGCCTTCTTCAGTGATGTAGCTATAACTGAAACATTCATATATCTGTGGTAGCAGCTTCGAACAGATTGGGTGATTCAAGCCAACCAGAATGTTCCTACGAGACACGCTGAAAGTTTTCATCGCCACCCAGCAGATCAGTGGGATCATGTTTGGCATTCTAGCACACAGGATCTTTTCCTTTGACCTTTTTGGGGGGAGTTGGCTAAAAATGTCCAGAACAAATCCTATGGAGGGGAGAAAAACAAAGTGGTCCCCATCTTTTCCCCTTGCTTGATATTCTTCCTTCCCGACTCGGGTGGTAAATTTTGGAATTAGTGCAAGAAGCCTTAGGAGTTCGCATTTCTGCTGCGGCAGTACTGAGACATGTTTCGCGTGTGCATTCTGAGAAATTTCAAAGAAAAACAAGCAAACAAAAAAAAATGAAATGCGCGAGACTGACCGACAACCACGGCACGGACGACAAGAAGGAGACAGAGATCTTTTTTAAATTAAAAAAAAAAAAATTTAACAACAGTAAAGTTCAAGAGCAAAAGAAGTGGTAACATTTTAAAACGAGAAAATTGAGAAATTGGAAAAAAAAAATAGCAAAAAAGTAAACAGAGATCATTCCAGAACTTTCTTGTCCAGCGTGTCTTTGCCATTGGTCCGCGAGTAGGGCTCGAATGCGGACGAGCTGAGGTACCGCGCAGACAGTTCCTGCAGATTTCCGGCCAGCGAGCCAGCCATGGCAAGCGGCCCAGATGAGGAGATTCTGGAGGCCACAGAACCGAGCAGCGACGGCACGGGGAAGCTGAACAGGCCGTGGGGGGCAGGGGGCGACCCCTGTAGCCCAGTTACCGCCGTCGCCGAGCTGGTTGCCGCTGGCAACGGGGGGCTCCCAGCCGCTGAACCCGATCCGGACGCACTTCCCGTTCCGCCGCCACTTCCGCCGGAGGACGCCCCATTGGCAGTGATGCCGAGGGTGGGCGCACGTAGGGCGGAGCCGCAATGTGGCAGCAGGCCTGGTAGCCCAGGAGGGGTCAGGAGACGGCCCTGCTCCAGCAGCCGCAGCACGCTGCAGGTGGCCGCAGTCTCGGACACCACGGAGCGAAGCTCGGAGTCCTTCCCCTGATCCTTCTTCTGTTTTGTGCGACGGTTCTGGAACCACACCTTGACCTGGGAGAAAAATGGTACAGAGAGGAGACAAATAACTTAAAACAGGACAGTTGGGAAGCTATCTATCTAAGGGGAATTCCACTAAACTTTCAAAATTTTTAATCAGAGTGGAATGCTGTCCTAGAGAAATGAGTCAGAACTTCACAGTGGTGGTGACAGGAACCAGACGCCCACCTCTAAAAGCTCCCTCATTGAAAGTTAGTAAATGAAATGGTTATGAATACACTGCCTGATGTCTGAGAGTTGACATAAGCTTTTGGGTTACAACATATTTTTAATCCTCTAATAGTGCAGGGTGTTGTGAGGCAAATTTGTCCCCAAAGAAAATCTACTTTTTTAGGTTTTCAACTATTTTACCATCATCAGCTTTCCATATAAAAGCTCAAAAGACATGTGTAGGTTCACTGGTGGTTTTGAATAGTAAATAAAATATCTAAGATTAAGTGACCCTTATTAGTTCCACAACGGGGAAATTTCACCTCTGCGTTTAACCCATCCGTGAAGTGAAACACCACATACACTCTAGTGAGGCACACACACTAGGGGGCAGTGAGCACACTTGCCTGGAGTGGTGGGCAGCCCAATCTGCAGTGCCCAGGGAGCAGTTGGGGGTTAGGTGTCTTGCTCAAGGACACCTCAGTCATGTGCTGTCAGCCCTGGGGATCGAACCGGCAACCTTCTGGTCACAAGGCTGGTTCCCTAACCTCCAGCCCATGACTGTCCCGTCTATATTGTAGTCATAGCGACCCCTGGTTCCTATCACCACCATTCTGAAATCTGAACCATTTCCCACCCATCTCTCTGTTTACATCACACACACTGAATTATACAGACGTTTTCAAAGATGACTGTGAATTCATTTTCCACATTTCAGAATAACAGTGCAGATACCAAAACTATGAAATCACACAAGTTTAATTATATACTGAACTATCTTCTATTATGGACTGTTCACAGTAGCCCCTCTTTGACCTGATATATTTTTACCAACTCTCAGCATTCTCATAAGAAGCTTTCTGACTGAAGAAGTCATAAAGCAATGTGGAGGTCAACACTTTTAAAATTTTTTGGAAATAAATTGTAATACAAGCACTAATCGCGCCCATCAGTCAAGTCTAAGCTTTTGAATCTATGTGATTGGGTTTGGGGTGGAAGGGGTTAATAGAGAATTATAAGCAACTGAATAATTTTGGAATACATAAATAAATCCAGTTCAAAACAGCATAACCTAACAAGCAGCATAACATAACCAATGTCACACAGCTCTTTGTACTCAGAGAGCAGTCCAGGGTGTCTTTCTGACAGAAATGGCGGAGTCATTTGTGGCTCTGCAATGACTTTCGCGAGGGCGGGGTCTGACACAATGAAAGATAATTGTGGGCTTTTTTCTGTGGCGCAACACAGACCTGTTTTCTATTGACTGCAGCAAACATGATGCGCAACAGCTTCAAAAGAAAAGGACTGACCTCCTGTGAGTATGTGAGGCGCAAGTGCGTCACACTGGACTGCATACGTATAAAACCAGTGAAATAACTGACCATCTGACCGTTTATTCAATATCGATCCATCGGTCAAGCAATGAATCAATTAAACAATGAATCAGTCAGTCTTTCAATCAGTAGATTAGTTAGCCAAACAATCATTCACTCAGTCAGCATATCAGTCTTTCAAACAGAAAGAGAATCAGTCATTCAGTCAGTGAATCACTTCTACAAACAGACAGAGAATCAGTCATTCAGTCAGTGATTCAGTTCTTCAAACGGACAGAGAATCAATCATTCAGTCAGTGATTCAGTTCTTCAAACGGACAGAGAATCAGTCATTCACTCAGTGAATCAGTTCTTCAAGCGGACAGAGAATCAGTCATTCAGTCAGTGATTCAGTTCTTCAAACAGACAGAGAATCAATCTTTCAGTCAGTGAATCAGTTCTTCAAACGGACAGAGAATCAATCATTCAGTCAGTGATTCAGTTCTTCAAACGGACAGAGAATCAGTCATTCACTCAGTGAATCAGTTCTTCAAGCGGACAGAGAATCAGTCATTCACTCAGTGAATCAGTTCTTCAAGCGGACAGAGAATCAGTCATTCAGTCAGTGAATCAGTTCTTCAAACGGACAGAGAATCAATTGTTCAGTCAGTGAATCAGTCCTTCAAACAATCAGCAAATCAATCATTTAAACGGTCGGTGAATCAATCAGTCAGTAAATAAATTAATATGCCTGTTACTCAATCAGTCAGCGAATCAGTCACTGAACAAAATATTCAGTCAATAAATAAGTGACTCAATCAATGAGTGAGCCAGTGAATGAATCAATCAATCAATTAGTAAGTCAATCAGTCAGTGAATCTTTATAACTTTATATTTATGTTATATTCACATTTAAAAAAGGTTACACAATTTTTCAGTTCTCTTGAGTGATAAATAAATATAAAAAATAAAAACAAAGAAATAAAGAACATTCAATGAACACTTCAGCACAAAAGAAAAAATACTCAACTAATAAAAAATAGACGTGTGTCAGTGTGTATACTAGTGCGTGTGTGTGTGTGTGTGTGTGTGTGTGTGAGTGAGTGAGTGAGTGAGTGAGTGAGTGTGTGTGTGTGTGTGTGTGTGTGTGTGTGTGTGGAGGTGCTGATATTTCTAAACATATGGCTTGTGTTACTCTGGGGGAGCTGGGTTAGTGGGTCACACACACACACACACACACACACACACACACACTCTCTTGAGTCTGTTTCTTCTCTCAGCTCTCAGCACGTTTCTTCTCATTTACTTACTAGTGATTCAGTGAAACGGTCAGCAATGTAAACTGTGGACAGCAGAATACTTATAGAAACTAAAAAAATAAGCAGCACATTATAACACTTTAAACACTATCATCATCATCATCATCATCATCGATGATAATAGAAAACTGAATTTAAATATAAGTTTGATGTTTTATGTAAACATGGTTAAAATTCATCAATACCGTCCACTCCTCAGTCCACAGACCATATATGGAAACTAAGCTGAAAAAATTTTTTTTTTAACTTTATTATGTTTTTGTGATGTCACTAAAACCAGCTAATCTGTATCTTATTTAATCTTATTTGCCTATTTTTAGCCCCACCCACTCACACTGATATTATAAAGAGGGTTTGAGCCAGTACCGTACGAGTGGGTCAATAAAGAGTCTACCAGTGTAATCGACACGTTGAAATGAAAGCAAATATGAGACGGAAGGAAAGAGAAGAGACGTGTGAATAGAATAGAGAGATGATGGAGACAAAAAGAAAAGAGAACGAGGGGGCAAAGAATGAGGAGATAGGCAGAGAGAAATAAAGAGAAAAAGGACAGATAAAGAGAGATAACAGCAAGCATGGAGAGAGGACTAAAGAGAGATAAGAGAGAAAAGGAAAAAGAAAAAACGAGATAGAAATAGAGGGAAAAGTAATATAAATAAGATAAAAAAGAAAGCAAGAAAAAGTAAAAAAGAAAAGAAAAAGAGAGTAAGAAGAGAGAGAAATAAAAAAGAGACAGCAATAAAGACAAAAAATGAAATGAGAGAGAGAGAGAGAGAGAGAGAGGGAGAGAGAGAGAGAGAGAGAGAAAGGAGTGCATGCACAGTTCAGTGGTTCAGCTTCGTGAGCTCAACCCGCTGACCTCTGGTTGACCCCAGACCGGAGCACGAGGTGGAAATGCATCATACTCTTTTTTTTAAGCTGGCTTCACACACACACACACACACACACACACACACACACACACACACACACACACACACACACACACACACACACACACACAGTCCCTCTGAAAATAAGGCCTCGCTCACACAACGGCTTCACACACTCAGCAGACGGAGGAGGAGAGCAGTCTGTAATAAACGATCACACACAGCAGTTATGATGCTGATTCATGTCATCATACTAGAGACATTAGGAGTCGTAATAAAACAGCCAGCAGCAAAATACCACCCAATAAACACGGCTGAACTGTAAACTAATACAACACAGCCTGATTCAGATGGACTGAAGGCCTCATGAACACTGACACACACTGAAAACACACACACACATAATCAGCCTCTGCTTTCTGGGACAGGAACAGCTTCCACATTTAGGAATACTGAGTTTGGAAAACACTGTGCTCTTTAATTTTTGTCCATTTTCTATCTTATATACATATATACCTGCTCATGGAACAAAACCTCGTATCTCCAAAATAGTAACTTCACAGGAGAAAGAAAAAATACTCTTTACTTTTAATGCAAGTCAATGGAACCAGACATTTTTTCACATCATTTTGGGTCGTTTCTTTTGGTCCATTCATCAGGAACTTTTAGACATTTTAAAATGATGTCAAAAACTGAAAAACGGCAAAAAATGGATGGAGATGGAGATGGAGGTTTTGTTCCGACAGCAGTGAGATATATATATATATATATATATATATATATATATATATATATATGTCTGTGTATATGCACAAAAGCACTGTGCACCTTTGAATGTTTTACAGTGATATATAAATTGTCCCATTTGAACAATTTATAATTGCCATCTTGTTCCAATTTTTTTTTATTGTTATGTATACACAAGGATACACTCTGCATAACAACAAACAAAATATTTTTTGCATTTGCGTTTGCGTTCCAACATTTCTTTGATTCAGTGCTTCACACCTTCATCACAAAATGACATGAGAATATAATAAATAATATATTCATACCCTCTCAGCTTTACTTCAGACCTGTGGGAAATGCTTTATAGATTTTTAATTTGTTTGCATGCATTCATACATATAGTATGTCTGCATGTGTGTATATAAACACAGTGTGAAAAAGTCTTGAAAGCTCTCTTTGCAGTAAGTGTGTTTTACCAGTTAAAATGCTATATAGCACATAAATGCTGTTGAACATGTTGTTTTCAGTGAAGTCATGAATATGTAGGTTCAGTTAGAAGGACGCAGGTTTCGCTGCGCTCCAGCCATTACAGGGGTTTGTTCAACTCCATCAGCTGCAGCATTTAATTTAATGAAGGATTGACAAGATAAACCGGACGGCATCTGCAAAGACTCGACCCACAAACAACCACAATGGACTGTATATTTCGCTTTTTTCTAACGTTAGTGTTTTTTTCTTGTAGAAATAAATGTTTACTGCCCAGTTAATGCTTTGGTGTATTTCTATGACTACAATTTGTGCAGACGAACATATGGGTCTGTATGCGAGTACCTGCGTTTCGGACAGGTTGAGCTGGCGTGCGAGCTCTGTCCTCTCCCGGCCCACAACATACTGACAGCGCTGGAACTCCATCTCCAGCCTGTAGAGCTGCTCCGCCGTGAAGGACGTCCGAGTCCGCTTGGGCCGGTCCAGATCCAGACCCTTCGGCAAGATGATCTCGCGGATCGAGCCTTTAGCGTCTGAAAAGATAAACAATCTTTTGTGAGCCGAAATCGAAATTCATGCGTTATAATGAGAAAACAACAGATATGTACACATGCTCTGTACTTACAGAAAACAAACAAAATAAACATTTTTCTGTGGAACAATATCATACAATTGTTTTACACAATTTAATATGCTGAAAAAAGAAATAAATTATAAATAAGAATAAGTAAACTGCTGTTAAAAAAAATAGGGAGAGCAAACAAAATATATGAACAAGATTTAAATAAATAATACAAATAAAAAAAATGTAAAAAGGGGGGAAAAAGATTTATACAATATTATATATTGTCACAAATCTACTTAAAATGATCTGTATAAATTCAGAACGCTGCTGTATTAGATCGTGTTTCCTGGCTTATGTAAAGCGTGTTGTATATTTACTCCAGTGATTTTTCTGTTCTCAATCTGGTATTGGAACGCTTCCAGTTCGTTTTCCCCCAGAGAACTGAGCTCCAGTTTAAACATCCACTTACAGTGACACAGCCAATTTGGCAGGATCAAAAGAGAATATATAAACGTAAAATAAAAAATATAGACAAATATGAATTTTATACATTTTCAATTGCTTATTTTTTTAATATTCCTACACAGTCTGAGGTAAACCTTCAGCGTTATTACTGTTGTTCAGACAGACCTGAAATTACGGCACTCAAACGATTAAAGAATACTTATTTTTAAACAGTTATAAATTATAAATAATATTTTCAAGAAAATTCTAATATAGTAAACTGTTAATCATATTGCATGAAAAACAAACACCTGCTGCCTATTTGTAATATAAAGAAATACAGTCATTTTAATAATATGTACAAAAGCAACATCAATAAAAAAAATGGGGAATTTTGTTGAAATTTGGGAAAAATGTCATTCCTTTCTGAGCACACAAGTTTTAACGTCTTTAGCTCTAAATGGCTCCTTCACAGTTAAACAGGAATAGGGCCTGCTCAGCCACGGCTGGAGGAAATAAGACAATCATTTCATCAGCTTAATTTCATTGGCGTTTGATCGGGTCTCTGTGTGATCATGATCCGAGTTTGGGAGAGTAAATCAGAAACGGAGCTCACAGCCCTGCGGATTTCGGAAACTGCTCAGCGTGAACTTCAGCGCTCCACACTTTATTTAATAGAAATGTAAATTCAGACGCTGCTCTGGTTGTGGATTATGGGAGTGATATAATGGGAGTTTTAATCTGATTCTGAAATCTGTTACTGGACCTCAGGTCTGATCTCTACAGCGCTGGTTGCTAGTGTTCAGGAAAGAAAAAAAAAAACAAGCAAAAAATACATTTAAAATTTAGATTTTCCTTCAAAACTTAACAATTCGCCTTTAAGCATCATAGTCAGTCACACTGACTGGAGACAACAGTAATAAATATATGAGTAAACAGGGAGTTTCCAACTTTTTTGCAAAAGTAAGAAAAATACAAATTCTAACTGAAAGCAACATTACTTATATATTATAATGTATAAACAAAATTACCTGTGCATAATGACTTTATCAGTTGATTTATATGCAACAAATGACCATTTAAAAATTGATATGATTGCCTTTAGCGCAACACGTTTCACTGTTTATTAGATAGATCTTTTTTTTACATATGCTCAATTTTATTTGAAAGAAGCAACAAAAAGTGTTTTTTTTTTTTATTAATTAATTAATTTATTTTTATTGAATTTAAAATTAAAATTCAGAAATTCACTGCCACACTTCTACAGCCTAAACGCCAGAACTGGAGAGAGTGGCCACCGTCTTGTGAGAGGTAACCAAGCATGAGCAGAGACCTTAAATTCATACCCCCAAGCAGAATAAGAACCTTTTTAACAATATTAGAAGGAATTTCAGTAAAATTTCCAGTAAGATTCGAAAATATAATCCAAACCAACACATACTGCCCAAAAGATGTGCCTGCTTTCACATAAAAGCGGCCCTCGTTTGAGTGTTTCCATTAATTCCACTAAGCAATGAAGAACTTAGAAATCCAAAGAGACCACCTTCCTAGTTTATTAGAGAAACTGATTCCAAACATTAATTCTGATAAGAACCAAAGAGTTTATGAGCTGGACCAGCAGAAGATTTGCTTGCTGCTACACAGATTCCATTGAAAAATTACAATATACAAGAATTTATCAACCTGGACTGCAACAGACTGCATGGAAGATATACCTGCTTTCATGGAAAATTACTCCATAATTAAATTACAATTTATATTTAAGAACTGCCTGGCAATATGCCTGCTATTATGGAAACAGACTCTTCAATAAGAATTTTAAAATTTACGGACTGGACAACGGTATTCTGTCTAGATTTGCCAGCTTTTAATGAAAAATGAAGTTGATTCAGATAAAAATGTAAAGATTTGTAAAATACACCTGTCTTTTACAGTAGGGGTTCCCTTCCAGAAGAGTTTCTGGAAACTTACCTCTAACCAGTATCCTCCGGCAGTAGTCCGGATCCCCCGAGCTCGTCCTGCTTTTCTCATGGTTGTCCACAGCTCCGGACGGGCCAAAGGACTCCTGCGGCTCCTTCAGCAGCGTTTTAGAAAGGTTCCCCTGGGGCTCCTTCCCCTCCTTCCCTCCCTCCTTCAGCCCGTTCTTCAGAACCATCCCCGGCTCCGGCTCCTGGCTGTACCGGACATCCATCGCTAGCCTCGTCCCAATCGGAGAAACAACTCTTCTCCTTCTCCTCCTTCTTCTTTGTTAGGCCAAAGAACAAAACAGGGGTAGAAAAAAAGAAAATGCGATAACAGGAGAGTATCCTGTTAGTCCAGCGTTCCCGATAATGCCGGTTTTTTTTGTCTCGCCGCGTGCGAAACAACAGCAGCTATTGGGACGCTTGAGCCAGGGAGCTAATGCCTCATCTTTTCCAGCGCTCTATTATCAGTGTCCAATGCTAGCTTCTTCACCCAGTGATCGCAGAGTTTTTTTTCTTGCCCCCCCCAAAAAAATAATAATCGCAATTTGGCGTCCCCCCACTCCTCGTTAGCCTGATAGGGACGATCTCCGAACAATCAGAGCTTGGGACGGACGCATCGTTCGCTCGTTCCGAATTGATTACGGTAATTTTGCTCCGCGCTTTTCGGGATTTGCGTAACCTCCCTGAACGCACTAAATTGTTTGGGGGGAAATATATTGCGCCGCTAATGGAGGGGTGCGCTGCCTACGACCCCTCTTCTTCCAGCCCGTCCTCGCACGCACACACATACACGCTCACGCTAAGGATCCCAGTCAAATGATTGGTCTTGGATCACGAAAGAGAGCGCACGCAGACTCTCAAGCACTCGCGCACACATTCGCGCGCACCCAACGGAGCCCTCGAGAGGAAAAAAAAAGTTCCAGTCCAGCCCCGGGTGTCCCACGGCTCAGATGGGATGGATGATTTTTCAGTCTTTGATCACATTTAGTGACCAGCCGGCAAAGTCTGGATCGTTACGATAGATGTTAATATACAAATGGACGAAGTGAGTACGGCAGGGGTAGAGACGGAGAGTTGATTGAGCAAGAGAAGCAGGGATACGAAAAAGGAAAAATATGAATGGAATAAAACACGGAATTAAAAATTTGTAGGTCTCCTCAAGTTCCCTTAAAACCGACCATAAAAGAAAACGACAGAAATTTGGACATCTTAAAACAGGCCTTTAAAACGGCGTCAAATGCACACCCACCGCAGCAAAGTCTCGAGCAAAAAAACCCTGTCAAATAAAAACCTGCCAGCAGCCCGAGAGCACACGCTCGAGAAGCAGCCCACCACCGCCCACACACACCCTCCTTCCAGCCTGCTACACGCCCGCCCACCCCACTTTGAGCTATTTTCATTGTCGCAGCGACAATATCTGGGAGAATAGCGGTGGTGGGTAATCCAATAAGACCATTGATTAGGCTACAATGATTCAATTCAAGCCAATAGCCGTGCGCCCGGGCCCTTCTTGTCACCTTGTTGGGCCAGAGGGGCTTTTCCCTCTTCCCTCTGACCCCCCCCTCCACCCCACCCCTTTGTAAAGCCTTTCACTGCTTTATGGGAAAGGGAGAGCACAAGGGGAGAAAGATGGCAATTATCTAATTGGACTATTAACAAACAATTCAGCGAGTGTGTCTGGTAGGGAGTAGTGGGAAGACCGGGCGGGAGCTGGGGTGGGGGGGGGAGGTGTTCTCCGCTGCACTAACTTCATTCAGAGAGTGTGTAGAAGCGGCCTGTTGAAGAGCGAGAGAGAGAGAGTGAGGGAGGGAGAGATTGTTTAAAGAAGAAGAGCTAAGTGGAGGAGGGGAGGGATTGTTTGAAGAAAAGGTAAGAAGAGGGCTCGGAGAGGGGGGCCCGAAAAGCTGCTGGAGTTGAGGCTTGGGAAAAAAGGAGGGTTTGGTTTGACAGTGACCAGCTGTAAGGCCTCAACTCTGCAGCTAGGACGACAAAAGCTAGGCGTCCCAGGACGAAGAAAATAACAAGTGAAAGCATCTAAAACAGGCATTTTTCATTCTATTTGAATCCATCAATGATTGTTGCATTAAAACCTTTTTTTTACACCATTTGAAAATGCCATCAGTTCCTTTACGCTTTAAGAACATTTAATGATAAACAGACCAACAAAAATGCCCCAATTACATTCTTGTTGTTTAATCTCATTTAGTTACATTAAAAGTTAAAAGTCTTCTATAAACTCATCACTGCAGGGGTTTTCTTCCAGCAGCAACTAGACTTGTAGTCAATCTTTTCACTGAATACATTCTTACATACTTTTATTAACCGTTTAGGAATTACAGCCATTTTTTTTTACCTTTTCACAGGCTTAAAAGTAATTGAAAAAACAATTATAAACACAAGGATTATTTTCAATACTTGGATGCAAATCATTTTCAGTCAATTACTGCCTGAAGTCCTGAACCAAATGCTGAGTTTCCTCCCCTGACAGGACTTTACTGTATAACACCTTCAGTAACTGCATGTTCGAGGGTCTTTTCGCCTTCAATTTTGTCTTCAGTGAGTGAAAACCTGCTCAACTGAGTTGATGTCAGGTGATTGACTCAGCCATTTGAGATCATTCCTTTTCTTTGCCTTAAGAAGCTCTTGATTTGCTTCCACAGTATGTTTTGGCTAATTATCTCTCTGTACTGTTAAGCACCATTCCGATCAATTTTGCAGGATTTGATTGAATCTGAGCAGAAAGTGTAGCTCTGTACAATCCAGAATTCAGCGTGCTTCTTCTATCAGCAGCTAAGTCATCTATAAACACCAGTCACCCAGTTCCACTGGCAGCCATACATGCCTATGCCTTAATACTACCTCCACCATGTTTCACAGATGATGTGGTGTGCTTCAGATCATGAGCTCTTCCTTTCCTTCTCCCCATTCTTCTCTTTCTGTCATTCTGGTTAGTTAATCTTGGTTTCATCTGTCAGAGGAATCTTGTTCCAGAACTGGGCAGGCTTTTAAGATGTTTTCTAGCAAAGTCTAATCTGACCTTTCTGTTCTTGAGTGTTACCAGTGGTTTGCATCTTGAGGTAAACTCTCTGTATTTACATTCGCATTGTTATCAGATCTGTTCATCTAAACACAACGCAACCAACATATCAATTCACATTGTGATTGGACCTGTTAATCTAAATGCAACACAACCAGCATATTTCCATTCACGTTGTTATCAGATCTGTTCATCTAAACACAACAAAACCAGCATATTTCCATTCACACTGTGATCAGATTTCTGTCTAATCTAAACACAATGCATTTCAATGCACACTGCTAATATAAACATAACCCAGTCAGATAATCTTTATTCCTATTGTGATCAGGTCTGTGGGTGAGCTATATGCAGTGCAGGATTTGTTTGTTACCTATATGCAAGACAGCCTGCTCGTCTACCTTCACAGTTTAATGTCATGTCAGCGGCACCCACAAGTTTCAGCACCGTTCCCATCACTCTTGTTAAGCAAGTTATTTTTAGGCATATGAGTGTGTATTCAAACGTAGGCTTTACAAAGGCTAAAGTTGAAAAGCCATTCGTTGCCTGTGAAGGACAGAACACAGTTCTCCCACACACCTGCCTGCCATCTCCAACCCATATTCTTCTGAGCAAACATACACAAATCACCATCTTTTCTCTCTCTGCAACTATGTATGATGGCTTGGACAGTCTGTGCAATCTGTAAATTCAAAATACAGGGTGTATTTAAAAAAAAAAGACAAGTGTAAATGAACTGTTACTGACAATGAAGATCAGATCATGCTAATCAGTACCCAGGGCCTGGCACTACAGGCTTTGAAGGAGTTGTTCAGCGAAAAGTCTAATTTACATAGCATGTGAAATACAGCTGATCAGCCAAAATATGTTTGGTTTAAGCATGAATGTATATTACACTATCCGTCCAAAAGTATCCAGACAGCCCATCTAATGAGTGAATTTAGCTACATTTCTCACTCATTGTTGATGTAGGTTGTAAAATCTTCATTGAAAAGCACTAACCAATTGAATGGGACACTCTGAAGCAGCCATATGAGCCTATGGTCACTATGCCAATGGCAAGCTTGGGCTAGAGGGGAATAAAGCCCCCAGCCTTGGGCTGTGGAGCAGTGGAACTATGCTCTCTGGAGTGATGGAGCTCCATCCAATACCTTTGGGATGAGCTGGAGTGATCCACCAACATCAGTACCTGACCTCAATAATGCTCAATCAAATCTTCACAGCAATGTTCACCATGTAGTGTAATGCCAAGCTCTAAACTGCAAGCTCTTTTATGTCAGCACAGTGTTAAGGATGTAACTAAGGAGGCCAAGATTGCTAATGAGGCTAACTACTCAAGCTGATGCTTGCTAAGTCTAGAGAACAATGCACTGAGTGTGTTTACATGAACATGATAATCTGATAACTGTAGAAAATCAGATTTTGTCAGTAATCTGATCAACACGTTTACATGCACTTGGGCAATCAGATAATGGAAAACTCCAGGTCTATATGAATCAGGGAGTAATCAGATTTCTGATTTATAACCAGCCAATAAACTCACGGAAGAAGACGTGACGTAAGTGTAACGTAAAACTCAGACTTCATGCCACAGTTTGTTTTTAAACCCATCGAGTCACTTCACCTGAAAATATGAAAATGTGTCATGTAGAAGATGAAGAATATTTAAATCCTTCATTTCGACAAGTATGTACTGGTTTCAGTGTCACTTTTAAAGTGTTTTGCTGCATCTCACGGGAACACTTATTTCCGGTACCACAGCCTGTTTTCACACATGCACAGACTGAGAAATATGAAAGAAATCAGAGTAAGAGTTCACATACACTGAAATCTCCTTACTACAGCTCTTTTGATCAGATTGCTTACATGACCATTTGAATAATCAGATAACTGCAGAAATCCGACACAATCAATCTTACAAATACTTTGTGTAGAAGATGACGAGCCCTCATCAGCATGCAATGTTGCACACGTTAGCTCTGTTAGTTCTCCTGAAATAGCCTCATTTGACACAGGAACCTACTGATTTACTAATACCAAAGTCTCTTTTTTACACTTTTCCCCTCCCCATGGCTAACCGACTATCCATTAGTTAAAGCTGCACTTTGTACGGTATTTTTATCAAAATTTAAACAAATAGCATTGAATAATAACAGGGCTAAAATATGGAGAGTGTGGTGCTACAGCGAGTCGCCCTGTAAAACTTGAACTAAAAGTCAGAGATGTCAGGTCGGGGGTTTTTCCCACCACGTTGTGCATCTTTATGCATTAACATCACATGCACAGACTCAGAAAGATGGTCTGGCTTGATGTTTAGGTCTCAAATGATCTCAAAATCAACATTATACTGATAAAGATGTGATGACATCCATCCATCCTCAACCGCTTATCCGGGTCCGGGTCGCGGGGGCAGCGGCCTAAGCAAAGAGACCCAGGCCTCCCTCTCCCCCGCCACCTCCTCCAGCTCTTCTGGAGGGATGCCGAGGCGTTCCCAAGACAGTTGAGAGATATAATCCCTCCAACGTATCCTGGGTCTTCCTCAGGGTCTCCTCCCTGTCGGACATGTCTGGAAGACCTCCCTAGGGAGGCGTCCAGAGGCCATCCTTACCAGATGCCCGTACCACCTCGACTAGCTTCTCTCAACATGGAGGAACAGCGGCTCTACTCCGAGCCTCTCCGGAATCGCCGATCTTCTCACCCTATCTCTAAGGATGAGCCCGGCGGCCCTGCGGAGAAAGCTCATTTCGGTCACATGTATCCGCGATCTCGTTCTTTCGGTCACTACCCAAAGCTCGTGACCAGAGGTGTGATGACAATAGTAGATAATTCACTCATATCCTCAGAAGACGTGTCCATCACCAAGTTTTGTTTAAGTTCTCTTTCACTTATCCGATTTATCTTGGGGGCGAAGGACAATCCATACTACAAAATGTTCTTCCACATATATCGTACAGTTACACATTTCCACCAAAGAGGTCTCCAATTCCCTAAATCTTACATGGGTGCAGCCTTTAAGTCTTACAGGTTTCATTTTTTTCTAAACTGCCTGGCACTTTTCTGGGCACAGCTGGCAACGCTGTCTTAAGTGTCAATGCCCCACTGAGCAGAAACATTTAACACAGCCATTAGAGGAAAGATTACAGATTACAGCAGGGCGAAGAAGACAGACATCAAGATAGACACCTCGATTGCACTGCCACATTCTGGGCAGCACAAAAGCACTAATCAGTTAAATCTAAAGGTAAATCTAAATCTAAAGGTAAATCTAAATCTAAGTATCACTTTCAATGCTCTCTCTGCTAGTCCTCATGATATGAACACTGTATGGGTGGATTAAGCCTTTCATTACACATGTGTATACATAAAATAATTGCACATAATGTCAATAAAGTTACAAAAATACAGATATATTATTTCATTTATACAGAATATTCTTTTTTCAAAAATAACCAATTTGTGGGCTGTGAGACAACTTTTAATGAACGACTCAATCAGACGTGCGTTGTGCAGAAATACATTAGACTCTGACGCACTATGGAGAGGAATTCATGCCAAATTGAAAAGCAATCACTACAGCGGAAAAGCTCAAATGCAATGCACACCACGTTGCTTTTTCATAGTGACATGCAGAATGTGCGGCAAAAAGAAAAACGAACCCTCTCTTAGTTGTTTCGGTTCTTGACCTCTTTACTGACAAACAATGCATGAGAATTTGCATTTTATAAAACAAAACGCTGAATGTGTCAGAATTTAATACAATCTGCTTTACAACGTAAACATTTTCCACCTTACTGTTTGAGTGCCATCCTGTGTGCATTGCAGTTCAGTGTTTTGGTTGCATTTCAATGAGGCAAATACATTTGAAGTAAAAAACAATAGGTCAAGTTTCATGAACAGTGTAATGGGGGTTTTGCTTTTCATTTTAGCACGTATTCTGCATCTCACACTGTCGTGTACACTGCTTTTCATGTTTTTTCTCTGCAGTGATCGCTTTCAATTTGGCACACATTCCTCTCCACAGATATCAATGCAAATCAATGTAGGAAGTCCAGGGATAATGCCAAGCTAGATCACACTTGGCAAAAGACTGGTTATGTTGACTTAACATAAAAGTAAATTTCTAGATATAAATACACACACACACACACACACAGCCTCTAAATGGATGTATTTTTGTCCAGTTACTACATCCATTACTCATAAAGAAAAATGTCTTAGCTCGCCTAATTAATAAAAAGGAACACTGACAGAGAGAAGAAGTGAGTGAGAAGTGCAGAGAGAAGAGAGAGAGAGAGACAGAGAGAGAGCAATGGAGTGGGTGATAAAGTGAGGGTATAAGATAGATAGATAAAGAGAGTAAAATAATGGGAGAGCGAAGGTGAGAGAGAGAGAGAGAGAGAGAGAGAGAGAGAGACAGAGAGAGAGGGAGAGGGAGAGAGCGCTTTGAGCTCCATCTTACTCTAATAGCTCATTAGCGCTGATTAGGACGGTCTCCTCTAGATGGCTGCTACCTTTTTAGCCGCTAATGTTTTTGGCACCTCTTTACCGTCTCACACACACTAATGGCACAGAGCCACAACATCACAGCAGCGCTAACACACCGCAGGCGGACCGCGATTAAAGCCTTATTATGGCCCTTAATGAAAAGCCCCCTCCTTCTGTGGCTGCACACACGTGTTATACAAGTGGAAGATTGTTATTAGTATTAGCAGGAGGACTGAGGCGTTTCTGTTTAGCCAGAAGAACGAGCAGGAAGCTCCTGTGAAAATAAACATGGTCCTGGTTTACTCAACATCAAACTGAGACTTACTGTCATACTGTAGTTATCAGCTGATTAAAGGGCAATTCCACCAATTTTCCATAATTAAATGGTTAACATGTAAACAGGGTCATTCAGAGTGTTTTGGTGTGAAACGCTCTGCACTACAGAAACTTACAGAGTGAGAATTGTTCACAGTGGTGGTGATAGGAACCACACGTTTGTGTTGTAGTCATGGCGGCCCCTGGTTCCTATTACCACCAGTGTAAGCAAATCAGCATGTTTCTCTACACTGAAACAAATTGTATAATACAGAAAGCAGGATTATATCGGTTTGGCCTTATCAGGTTACCCTGCAGAATTCACAATTTGATGTAATTTTCATGTTTTCATTCATCAATGTCCACTAAAATACCCAGCATGCATTATGCAAATACCTCATACAACAATTGGGAATCCACCAATCCTGACTGGTAGCCTAGCCACTTTCCCACCTTCAAGATACATCATCAGAAGGGGCTTCTCTCAGTCTTCGAACCAGGAAAGCTCGCTCTAGAGAATACAGCAGCGTAGCTGTAGGACGAGAGAAGAGAAGACGTGCTTACAACAAAAGAAGTGAATTTTTTTTGGCTGGAGTTCCCCTTTAAGTATCTGTTAGTTAGTTTAAACAGAATGAAATAGAGAGACAGAGAGAGCTAGATGAGAGACCGACAAGAGAGAGAGAAAAAGAGAGAAAAGAGAGGAAGAGCGACAGAGGAAATAGAAATAGAGAAAAGAGAGAGGAGAGATAAAGAGTGTCAGATAGGAAGGAGAAAGAAAAAGAAGACAAAAAGAAAGAGAGGACAGAAAGAGAAGAAGAAGAGAGAGTGACAGGAAAGTAAAAGAGATAAAGAGAGTAGAGACTGAGAAAGAGCAACAAAGTAAAAAGAGAGGAGAGAGAGCAACGGTGGAAGGAAAAAGAAGAACAAGTGAAAAGGAGAGAAGAAACAGAAAGAGAGAGAGGGAGAGAGAGAGACAATGAAAAAAGAGAATGAATAGATGAGAAAAGGAGAGATGGAGATAGAGCAAGAGAGAGAAACTGTGACAGAGAAAAGAGAAAGAAAGAGATAAACAGGAGAGAGGAAAAAAAGGAGAGAGAAAGAGCAACAGAGGAAGGAGAAAGAGAAAAGTGAGTGAAAGAGAGGAGAGAAAGTGAGGAGGCAGAAAAAGAGAGAAAGAGAAATGCAGAAATAAAGAAAGAAAGAAAGAAAGAAAGAAAGAAAGAAAAAAGATTGAGAGAGATGGAGAGAGAGATATAGAAAGGGTAGAGAAAGGTGGAGAGAGATAAAGAGAAAAAGTGGAAAGGGGGAAAAAGAGTGTGTGTGTCGAGTGTGTTCAGCATGTGGACTCCTGGCCCAACTGCCTGCGTGTGTTGAGTGTGTTCAGCGTGCGGACACCTGGCCTGACTGCCTGTGTGTGTTGAGTGTGTTCAGCATGCGGACCCCCGGCCCGACTGCCTGCGTGTGTTGAGTGTGTTCAGCATGTGGACTCCTGGCCTGACTGCCTGCGTGTATTGAGTGTGTTCAGCATGCAGACCCCTGGCCTGACTGCCTGCATGTGTTGAGTGTGTTCAGCGTGCAGACCCCTGGCCCGACTGCCTGCGTGTATTTAGTGTGTTCAGCATGCAGACCCCTGGCCTGACTGCCTCCATGTGTTGAGTGTGTTCAGCGTGCAGACCCCTGGGTTACATGTGGGATAGAACTGATACAGTTTGTAACGTGGAGCCAGGTAGCGGATGCATGCGCGGAGGTAAGCGACTTTTATTGATGGCAAATCCAAAATGAGGGTCATAACTGTCCAGGTTCATGTAGCCAACACGGAGAGATTCCGAAACAGACATGACGAGAAACACCAACAACAGCAAACATACATCAAACAACAAAGACCAGTGACAACAAAGGCCAAACACAGGGCTTAAATACAACACTGGGAAGACGAGGAACAGGTGAAAACAATCAGGGGCGGAGTTACAAAACAAGGGGCAGGACTATGGATACCAAAACAAAGAAGCATGTGGACTAGGAGGGGCCAGTTGTGACACAGTTTAATTTGTGGGATAAAACTGGTGCAGTTTAATTAGTGGGGTATTACTGGTGCAGTTTAATTTGTGGGGTAAAACTGGTGGGTTAAAACTAGTACAGTTTTTTGGTGTGGTAAAAATGGTGAGGTAACAGGGGGTAGTAGAGGGGGGATAGTGGTGCAATACAACCTGTATTATAATCACGAGATGGAAAATGTGAGGTGTAACTGTCAGGATAGAACTGGTTGACTAAACCTGTAGCAGTATAATGAACACAGTAAAACTGAGTCAGTATAATGAACACAGTAAAACTGAGTCAGTATAATGAACACAGTAAAACTGAGTCAGTATAATGAACATAGTAAAACTGAGTCAGTATAATGAACATAGTAAAACTGAGTCAGTATAATGAACACAGTAAAACTGAGTCAGTAAAATGAACACAGTAAAACTGAGTCAGTATAATGAACATAGTAAAACTGAGTCAGTATAATGAACATAGTAAAACTGAGTCAGTATAATGAACACAGAAAAACTGAGTCAGTATAATGAACACAGTAAAACTGAGTCAGTATAATGAACATAGTAAAACTGAGTCAGTATAATGAACACAGAAAAACTGAGTCAGTATAATGAACACAGTAAAACTGAGTCAGTATAATGAACACAGTAAAACTGAGTCAGTATAATGAACATAGTAAAACTGAGTCAGTATAATGAATAGTAAAACTGAGTCAGTATAATGAACACAGTAAAATTGAGTCAGTATAATGAACATAGTAAAACTGAGTCAGTATAATGAACACAGTAAAACTGAGTCAGTATAATGAACACAGTAAAACTGAGTCAGTATAATGAACATAGTAAAACTGAGTCAGTATAATGAACATAGTAAAACTGAGTCAGTATAATGAACACAGTAAAACTGAGTCAGTATAATGAACACAGTAAAACAGAGTCAGTATAATGAACACAGTAAAACTGAGTCAGTATAATGAACATAGTAAAACTGAGTCAGTATAATGAATAGTAAAACTGAGTCAGTATAATGAACACAGTAAAACTGAGTCAGTATAATGAACATAGTAAAACTGAGTCAGTATAATGAACATAGTAAAACTGAGTCAGTATAATGAACACAGTAAAACTGAGTCAGTATAATGAACACAGTAAAACTGAGTCAGTATAATGAACACAGTAAAACTGAGTCAGTATAATGAACATAGTAAAACTGAGTCAGTATAATGAATAGTAAAACTGAGTCAGTATAATGAACACAGTAAAATTGAGTCAGTATAATGAACATAGTAAAACTGAGTCAGTATAATGAACACAGTAAAACTGAGTCAGTATAATGAACACAGTAAAACTGAGTCAGTATAATGAACATAGTAAAACTGAGTCAGTATAATGAACATAGTAAAACTGAGTCAGTATAATGAACACAGTAAAACTGAGTCAGTATAATGAACACAGTAAAACAGAGTCAGTATAATGAACATAGTAAAACTGAGTCAGTATAATGAACATAGTAAAACTGAGTCAGTATAATGAACACAGTAAAACTGAGTCAGTATAATGAACACAGTAAAACAGAGTCAGTATAATGAACATAGTAAAACAGAGTCAGTATAATGAACATAGTAAAACTGAGTCAGTATAATGAACACAGTAAAACTGAGTCAGTATAATGAACACAGTAAAACTGAGTCAGTATAATGAACACAGTAAAACTAAGTCAGTATAATGAACATAGTAAAACTGAGTCAGTATAATGAACACAGTAAAACTGAGTTAGTATAATGAACATAGTAAAACTGAGTCAGTATAATGAACACAGTAAAACTGAGTCAGTATAATGAACACAGTAAAACTGAGTCAGTATAATGAACACAGTAAAACTGAGTCAGTATAATGAACATAGTAAAACTGAGTCAGTATAATGAACATAGTAAAACTGAGTCAGTATAATGAACACAGTAAATCTGAGTTAGTATAATGAACATGGTAAAATTGAGTCAGTATAATGAACATAGTAAAACTGAGTCAGTATAATGAACACAGTAAAACTGAGTCAGTATAATGAACATAGTAAAACTGAGTCAGTATAATGAACACAGTAAAACTGAGTCAGTATAATGAACATAGTAAAACTGAGTCAGTATAATGAACACAGTAAAACTGAGTCAGTATAATGAACACAGTAAAACTGAGTTAGTATAATGAACATAGTAAAACTGAGTCAGTATAATGAATAGAGACAATGCTGGTGGAGCAAATCAGGTGCACTGAAAGTGATGCAGACTCCAGACAGGTGAAGACAGGTGTGTACACTATATTTCCAAAAGTATTCACTCGTCTGCCTTCACACGCATATGAACTTGAGTGACATCCTTCTTAATCCATAGGGTTTTGCAGCTGTAACAGCTTCAACTCTTCTGTTTTCCACAAGGTTTAGGAGTGTTTATGGGAATTGTTGACCATTCTTCCAGAAGCAGATTTGTGAGGTCAGACACTGATGTTGGATGAGAAGGCGTGGCTCGCAGTCCCAAAGGTGTTCTGTCGTGGCTTGCAGTCCCAAAGGTGTTCTGTCAGGTTGAGGTCAGGACTCTGTGTAGGCCAGTCAGGTTCTTCCACACCAAACTTGCTCATCCATGTTTTTATGGACCTTGCTTTGTGCAATGGTGCACAGTCATGTTGGAACAGGAAGGGGCCGTCCCCAAACTGTTGCCACAAAGTTGTGAGCATGAAATTGTCCATAATCTCTTGGTCTACTGAAGCGTTCCATTGACTGGAACTAAGGGGCCAAGCCCAATTCCTGAAAAAGCACCCCACACCATAATCCCCCCTCCACCAAACTTTACACTTGGCACAATGCAGTCAGACAAGTACTGTTTTCCTGACAACCGCCAAACCCAGTCTCATCTATCAGATTGCCAGACGGAGAAGTGCAATTCGTCTCTCCAGAGAACATGTCTCCACTGCTCTAGAGCCCAGTGGTGGCGCTTTACACCACTGCATTCGACGCTTTGCATTGCGTTGGTGATGTAAGGCTTGGATCCAGCTGCTCAGCCATAGAAACCCATTCCATAAAGCTCTCTACACTGTTCTTGAGCTGATCTGAAGGCCACATAAAGTTTGGAGATCTGTAGTGATTGACTCTGCAGAAAGTTACCTCTGCGCACTATGCACCTGACCCTGCTCTGTCATTTTACGTGACCTACCACTTCGTGGCTGAGTTGCTGTCGTTCCCAATCGTTTCCACTTTGTTATAATACCACTGACAGTTGACTGTGGAATATTTAGTAGTGAGGAAATTTCACAAATGGATTTCTTGCACATGTGGCATCCAATCATGGTACCACGCTGGAATTCAATGGAGTTCTGGGAGCGACCCATTCTTTCACTAATGTTTGTAGAAGCAGTCTGCAGACCTAGGTGCTTGGCTTTTTATAGATGTGGCCATGGAAGTAATTGGAACACCTGAATTCAATGATTTGGATGGGTGAGTGAATACTTTTGCCATATAGTGTATGTACAAAAAGTCTCAGATTAATTAATGCTGATCCAGAATCAGCTCCACACGGGCTATAAATACACGCAATAGCACACAGAGCTTGAAAACTGATCCTGAGTCAGAGCTCAGACTCAGATCTATATGATAAGAAGCAGAAATGTTAAAGGCTCAGCTGAGCTGATCAGAGAAAATCCCTCCACAGAATCACACTGACAATCCAAACAGGGGTGTTATACACAAATACCAGCAATGAATACAAAAAAATGCTATATTGGCATGTAATTCTCAGTATGCTGAACATAATAAATCATTTGTGTTGTTTTTGCTGTGATCAGAGCTGGCAGAGATGCTTATTGTTGTGTGGGATTATTCGGTCGTATTGGAGGGATACCTGGCCATTTTCAGACGGAAATGATTTTATTCTGAATAGACCTCGAGGGCACGCCGTCTGCATCTCCCCTCACACACACACACCATTATCTGCAGCCCTTCATTTCCCTGCTTGCACACACGCTCTGAAAAATCAATGCAGGCACAACGCCGCCCCTCTCCACGGCACAAACGCAGCTCAAGTCCTTCTCCAAACTCACAATACAAGAGCAAATACCTGCAGGAGGAGAGTCAATGCTGCATAAATGTGGCCCGCTGACCTGTGGACCCCACCTGTGAGAGCCGTGGGACCTCTGTGTACATCTGTGTGTGCGTGTGAGAGACAGATCGAGGACTGTCACTGAATAGTTGACTTTGAATGTTTGTTTTTTTTTATTGCGCTCAAGCACACAAATGGACGAGGTCTCCTGGCCTCATGAGCCATAATTCAGCAATAATAAAAAACTGTGTGGACGCCTTTTCATTCGGAGCATAATAACCAATCCTGACCTCTGATAAAACGACAAAACTAATTCACAAATTGAGGGATAAAAAAGTCCCTAAAAATGATGAAGCAGTATAACACTGGTGGGGTTTAAACCTGTTGAGTGACCCTTGGGTGGGGGGGTGTATAACTAGTGAGGTAAACCAAAAGTTCCCAAAAATACATTTAAGAAGATCTTCAAATGTAACACTGGAAAAAAATGACCTCAGCTAAAAGAAGATTCGCATGAATTTGTAAAAAGAGGCAAACTCCTTTACATGATTAAAGAAATAATTCAAAACAAAAAGTCAGAAGCATACATTATCTTCTCCAAACAATAGTGATCTATCAGCCAAGACATGTTTGAATTTGCTTCTTTAGTTTCTGCTTTATTGTAGAGATGTTTAGAGACCTGGATCTCTTTACAGTGGTGGTGATAGGAACCAGGGGTCAGAATGATTTACTATCCAAAAAGATCAGTGTATCTTCAGAGGTTTTTATACGTAATGTTGACGATGGTAAACTAGCAGTAAATCAGCTAAAACAGGTTTTCTTTGTGGACTGTTTTGCATGTACCTGTCCACCTTAAACATACCTCCAAATTTTAGGCCAAAAACTCTGAAGAAAACCCAAAATGTCTCTGACAACATTCAGCATATTCATAACCATTTTATTGTTTTCTGTGAGAGAACTTATAGAGGTGGACATCTGGCTCCTATCACTACCACTGTGAGCAACTGACCCTGTGAGTTTCTCTGCAAAGGAGCATTTCACACCAAATCCCTCTGAATCACTTTGTTTACTTCTTAAGCATTTAATTCTACAAAGATTTTGATAAATCAGTGGAATCTCCTGTTAACTAATCTTTAAAAGATTAATCTCTAAAGACTTGATGATGTGGTTTCTGACACTTCATGCCATACTGTCATCTGTAAAGATCAACAACAGCGCAAATAGAAGAACAAAACTGTTTGTACTTTTGTGTATCTGTGCCTAGGTGCTTGGTTTTATACACCTGTGGCCATGGAAGTGATTGGAACACCTGAATTCAATGATTTGGATGGACAGATGCACATGTGGCATCCAATCATGGTACCATGCTGGAATTCAATGGAGTTCTGGGAGCGACCCATTCTTTCACTAATGTTTGTAGAAGCAGTCTGCAGACCTAGGTGCTTGACTTTTTATAGATGTGGCCATGGAAGTAATTGGAACACCTGAATTCAATGATTTGGATGGGTGAGTGAATACTTTTGCCATATAGTGTATGCACAAAGAGTCTCAGATTAATTAATGCTGATCCAGAATCAGCTCCACACGGGCTATAAATACATGCAATAGCACACAGAGCTTGAAAACTGATCCTGAGTCAGAGCTCAGACTCAGATCTATATGATAAGAAGCAGAAATGTTAAAGGCTCAGCTGAGCTGATCAGAGAAAATCCCTCCCCAGAATCACACTGACATTCCAAACAGGGGTGTTATACACAAATACCAGCAATGAATACAAAAGAATGCTATACTGGCATGTAATTCTCAGTATGCTGAACATAATATTTTGCCAAACTATTTGCTCAGAATTTCAAAAAGTAAGTAATAATGTCCAAGATTTGGGCCTTAAGCTTAACGGGGGGACTTCTAGCAAAACTAAGCACAAAGTCAAGCAGATTAGAGACTGCAGACCAATTTGAATTGGTTGCTTTTCAATTGGTTCAATGTGTGGTAATATAGGCATGCAGTTAGTGTCCAAGCTAATTATAAGCTTTAAATATTATAAGATTCCATTGCTTCTTAGCTTCATTAGCCTTGAGGCTCCAGTGTAAAAGCTTCAGACTACAAACATGCACAGATATATTTTTTATTTGATTGCATTATAAAATCTTCCAACGATGTTTACGCTCATTTCATGTTGGGGTGAGGTCCTAGGGGCTTCTGCTCACCCCCCTCCAATCCACACTGCTCCACTTTAGCTGTGTATCAGCAGTATGCCTGTACAGCTCGGCTTATGATAATATCCTAAAGACCGCAGTTTGCTTTAGCCTGATTTGGACCCCCACCGCTCTCCTGATGCCCAAATGAGCTCCGGTGTGAATCAGTGCAGTACAATATTTCCTCTGTATGAAACCAGTACCGTTGTTCTCCCTATAAACTATAAACCCTATAAACTGTTCTATTTGTATCATAACTTTGATGGGCAGCACTCTTTCTGAACGTTACAATCCCTAAACGGCATCACCAACTGTATTATTTAGTATGGAAATATGAAAAAATAATCAACGCTAAAGTAAATACAATAAAAAGTGCAAAACATCAAACGTGCGTGTGTTAAATCATTTAGAGTAGTTTGGTGTGAAATGGTTCAGTTGTCTTTACATTGGTGGTGATAGGAACCAGGGGTCGCCATGACTACAACACAAATATAGACATTTTATTTACTACCCAAAACTACCAGTGAACCCACACATGTCTTCTGAGTTTCCTATTAAATGTTGATGATAGTAAAATAAAATAATAAGGTTCTTTGGGGACAACTTAGGCTCACAGCTTTGTTAAAAAATTAAATTAGAGGAATTCCACTTTAATATATCTTATCTTATATCCGAGGTATTTCACCACTAACTTTTTCATTTCCATTTCATTTAGCTTAAGCACAAACTTACAGCGCCCCCTGGTGGCTATGGTGACCTTAAGGTCCTGCTTATATTGCTGAAGGCAAGAAACAACACATGCATCAATGTATCATTGTGCATCTGAAGTTTGTGACTGAACTGCATTGACTTAGGAAAAAAAAAGACTAATTAAAATTGCAATAACCTTTCTAATTTTTTTAAAATTATGTGCTTATTTCTGGGACCAAACAAATAAGCTATTTCTAATAAAAGTACCAATATAAAACAATGTATGGTTTTTATTGTCTACGATCAACTACTAAGTCAAAAGTTCCTCCAGTCTGAATAATTTTAAGTAATCCTTAAATGTATCAAAATAATCTAATTAAGGTGAAATCTGAGACTTCAATTTTTTCCAAAATTCCGAATAGGGGAGCTGCACCCACATTTCTGGAAATGTCACTTTGGGATAATGACTATTGGACAAAATGCTATATCCATGCTATATGCTGCCTATAACACAACAATACTTAACTGGCTGTGCAACAGTGCTGGACCTGGGCACTAAATACAAAATCAAAATGCCAAAACTAAAATTTGATGGAAACAAACTGAACAGAATTGATGCTGCTGAGCTGTATGTATAAATGCTCGAATGTATTCAAAATCTAATCCAATCTAATTCTAATTTATGATACTTTCCAAGTAATACCGTCAGGCTATTTTTAACATAAACATACAATAGAGCTTGGTATATTGTTTGTATTGCCTATAATAAATATAGTTTTGTTTGGTATATGTGTATTATTTAGAAAATCCTGTCAAATAATCAAACCATTTTAAACATAGTGAAATTTCAGATTTCACAATGCACTAAAATATTTTCTAAGGAAGTGTCAGACCTCTACTTTCAATGCTCCATAAGAATTTATCTGGTGTGGATTTGCTGACAATGTTTTTACTACATCTCTATTACAATAACCCTGGACGTCCAATAGTGTTGTATATTAATAACTGTTTAAATTTCCCATTAAATATGAAATCAAGAGATTATTAGCAAAACTAACATACCTTTACAACAAACATGGATGAAATGAAAACAAAGAAAAGGTAAAAGGTAGGATAAAGAAATGCAGGGACTTTGGGATGAATGCTCTGACTGCGCAGCTAATGCACCAGTGCTACCATGTGGCCATACCCGTACATAGCACCCTGAAATGGAAAGGTATTATTGTTTTTTTTGTGGTTCATCATTTATCCTGAGTGAATTACAGCAATAACATATCACTGAGTTTTGCTGGATATGTATTTAATTTAGTTTGGTATTTGGCCAAAGTTGGTATTTGATAACTAATAAGCTGAATCAGGATCCAGGTTTGAAGAATTTCCCTCTGGGATTAAGAAAGTGATCTATCTATCTATCAAAGTGGGCTGTGGGCCAAGGTTTGTTTGATTGGATTGTTTGATTTAAAAGCTACTGAGAAAACGTGGCTCGTAACACCCACCTGGAAGCCCTGGTAGACACCAAAACTGCCCCCATCAGATAAACAGCACTTAAAGCTTTCATCATTGAGAGGGAGGAGAAAATCAAACTGCTTCAGAACTGACAACATCCACAGGTGTTTCTCTCCATCTTTCCACTGTGAGAAGATAACTCAGTGTTATGGTTCTGAAAAGATGTGTAGCTGTCAAGAAGAACCTCACTGAGAACAGGAGACAGACATAAAAAGAAAAGTGTTTGCATGAGAACATCAGAAATGGACACCTAGGATGTGGAGGAAGGTTTAATAGATGGATATGTTTAAATGCGTAATTGGGATTACATGAATATAATATTACTAACAGTATTATCCAATTACATTGCAGTATTGTGGTATCAGATTGTGTACAATTTAGTTTTAAAGTTAATAAAGTAGCAGTAATCTAATTCTTAAAACCCCAATCCTTCTGAGTGCTGCCACTCTGAGCTAAAACAATGTCTTACAAACCAACACAGCATGTTCTGACTGGCCTGCTCAGTTCTACAGAAAAAAGGACTTTACAGCACTGCGTTATAGAACAGCATGGTATGATATAATCCTTGTTGTCTAGAAATATTGATAAAACAAGAAGTTATCATTGTTGTGTGATAGCAATACTGAAATATTGCCCAGCACTAGTGGTACTTTTATAGCACTTCCAGCAGAAGCTTCCTCAGATCATGAGGAAGAACCACTGGGAAGAACCAAGATGCGAAAGGAGCAACTCACTAAGAGTATGAGGAACCACTGAGAGGAACCAAGACTCAAAAGAAGAAACTAAGACCATGTGAAAGAACCACTGAGAAGAACCAAGACTCAAAAGGAGAAAATCACTAAGAATATGAGGAACCACTGAGAAGAACCAAGACAATCATCTCAACATCAGCAAAACAAAGGAGATGATTGTGGACTATGGGAAGCTGTAAAGGGGTGGTCACTCTCTCCTATTCATCAATGGAGCCGAAGTGGAGAGAGTCAGCAGTGTGAAGTTTCTCAGCGCATACCTCACTGATGACCTCACCTGATCCCTCCACACCAACACCATTGTGAGATCTGCCCGTCACTGTTCTATCCTGCTTAGGCTCAGGAAGTTTGGTCTGCCTCCTCAGATCCTCACCAACTTCTACAGATGCACCACAGACAGCATCCTCATGGGCTGTATCACTGTCTGGTACAGCGGCTGCACTGCCTGTGACCGCAAGGCCCTTAAAGGAATGGCGAGGACGGCAGAAGCCATCATAGGCAACAAACTACCAGCCTTAAAGAACATCTACCAGTCCCACTGCCTCAGGAAGGTCAAAAAGATCCAGTCAGACATCGTCACCCAGCACACTGCCTGTTCACCATCCTGCCATCAGGCAGGAGATTTCGCAGCATCCAGGCTAGAACAACCCGGTTAATGAATAGTTTCTACCCACAGGCTGTCAGGCTTCTGAACAAGCTGTGAAGCTGTGGGTCCGTCCCCAGTTACCATTTCACTCAGTCACTTTGTCAGCATTATTATTATATCATATCATCTCTGCTATGGACAATAACACCTTAACACTAAGTCAATATAAATAACAATAAGACAAAGTCACTTAAGTCATTTTGGCTACATTTCCTTCAGGATCAATGAAGTATCTATCTATCTGTCTGTCTGTCTGTCTATCTATCTATCATTTTAAAATGTATATTGTCTCTATATGTCGTGTATATTTAATATATTTCAGTTTGTTATATATATTTTTCCTTTTACTTATTTACTTTCTGTAGAGTGATTACCTGAGCCTCAAGCATTTCAATGCATAAATGTCCTGACATGTTGTGCAACTGACAAATAAACTTGAAACTTGAAGATTGAACAGAGACACCACTTTCGGTTTAGCAGTGTGTTTGCAGTCGTTTTCCAGTTTGACAAACAACATCAGAGGTCACTCATTTAACTAAGTACATTAACTAATGACCGTCTGAAAACCACTTTAAAAGTGTAAGGTAATTGACTAGATGGCCGTTAAGTCTACTAATTTGTAGATCATGTCTGGGCAGAACACCAAACAACAAATGAAGTGAGCTGAGATGCAGCACTAAACTCACTCTTTAACATTACTGCAGTTCAGCCAACACAAGGTACTGCTGCTACACTAAAGCTGAGCTTAAACTTGGTTTAAACAGGTTTAGCTTAAACTAAACCTGGCCTGGATGCAAAATATGTGGCCCTCTATGTCATTACATTTTTTTGCTAATAATAATAACAACAATAACAGTAATAATAATAATCCATCCAGCCATCCATCCATCCATTTTCCTAGCCACTTCTCCGTCAGGGTGGCGGGGGGGTGGGGGTTTGGGGGGGGGTGCTGGAGCCTATCCCAGCAGTCATCGGGCGGAAGGCAGTATACACCCTGGACAGGTCGCCAGTCCAAATATTTTTAAATTAAACGCTCAAATTAAATCTTTCTTTGAAATAAAACAAACAAATAAACCCTTGAGGCTGGTAGATGGATGATTCTACTGAATTGGTTCAAAGTCAGAGTTCTTCTTCTTCTTCTTCTTTCGGCTGCTCCCTTTAGGGGTCGCAACAGCGGATCATCTGCCTCCATCTATCTTGCCCTATCCACTGCCTCCTCTACTTTTACACCAACCATCTTCATGTCCACCTTCACTACATCCATAAACCTTCTCTGAGGTCTACCTCTTCTCCTTCTACCCGGCAGCTCCATCTCCAACATTCTTTGACCAATATATCCACTATTCCTCCTCAACACATGTCCAAACCATCTCAACCTGGCCTCTCTGGCTTTATCTCCAAACTGCTCCACCTTCACTGTCCCTCTGATCTGCTCATTTCTAATTTTGTCCAGCCTTGTCACTCCCAACGAAAATCTCAGCATCTTCATCTCCGCCACCTCCAGCTCAGCCTCCTGTCTTTTAGACAGAGCCACAATCTCCAAACCATACATCATAGCAGGACGCACTACTGTCTTGTAAACCTTCCCTTTCACTCTTGCTGCTATCCTTCTGTCACACATCAGCCCTGACACTCGTCTCCACCCACTCCATCCTGCCTGCACCCTCTTCTTTACCTCTTTTCTACACTGTTCAAAGTCAGAGTTGATTATTTTAAATGACTTGGACTTCGGACTAAAATCCTTTTGAGTGCCCCTTTACCTTACCTACATTTATTTTATTAAAACAAATGACTGACCACTCAATTCTGAACTATCAAAATTTTAAAAAATGTTTCAGTAGTGACTGCTTCAGTGGTGACAATTTTAGTTAATTTTGAGCCGAATTCAAAAACACAGCTAGTACGTGACCAGCAAACACAGCTTTGAACAGCTGTACACACATAAAAATCATCATGTCTTTCAATAAAACACACAAAAAATGTAACTGAACTGCAGAAAATGTGTTTCAGTAGTGACAATTTTTAATGTTCCACACTGATTTTCAGACTTTGTGTCATATTTACCCCAAACCATGGGATCTAACTGCTCAGGGACAGAGATGCAGCCTCACTTCCTGTGCTAAAATCCAGGGGCGTGGCTAAAATAAGGCTCCGCCTACGGACCAAAATGCTTTGTGTTACGGTAGTGACATGAAACGCGGGACGCCAGTTTTTGAATAAAGTTACTTTTATTTAAAAATAAAACTCGTGATAAATCTAAACCTAAATCAAAAAATAAATCGAAAAAAATAAACATAACTTCACAACTTCAAAGAACGACTTTGGGAAAAAATGTAAAAATTTCAATTTTAGGGGTTAGTTTGGGACTGACACCTCCCGATAGAAAGTACCCTATAAATGGATAAATAGATTTGCACATATTTCCCTTATTACTGACTCTATTAAGGCCTTGGTTTAAATAGATCTTAACATCAATATTTAAGGTCTGAATATTTCATAGTTTTTTTATGTATATAAATATTTTAATGTACAGGGTGAATCAAAAGTCACAGGACACCGTTTTATTTTATTTTATTTTATATGCTGTCACAAGCCTCCACGATGCGATGCTGAAGGTGGTGTTTGTTGCAGATTTTCTCAGCATACACAATTTGTTTGAGATGACTTTTTTGAGATAAAAATTAATAATAAAATTAAAAATAAAATAAAATAAAATGTTGTCCTGTGACTTTTGACTCACCCTGTATATTAAGTGCAGTTTGAAGTAATTCAGCAGAATGCTCAGTTTAAGAAAGTGTAAATGGAGCTGTATGTAAAACCTGTGGCTTATTAGACTGAGCTCAGTTTCTTCATTTGCTATGAAAATATTGTGGGCTTGTTTATCCTTTGCTACCATCTCGGAAATTGTCCCACTGTGCGCTTCACATTTTAACATGCTTTACATGTGAAGCTGTGTGCAAAGCATGCGGTCGGCTTCATTCCTCCACTTGCAGGTCACTGTTGCTAATGTTGCTATTGCTAATATCATTTGCTATCGGTATTTAATGGGCTGCTATCTGTTGCTTCTTTGCTTCTCTTGCCATTAGCTGTGTCATCTCTAAACCTCACTTTACATAGACGCAGGTAATACACAAAATGGACAGAATTGATTCAAATTACAACACGTCAGTCCAGGCTTTCAACAAAAAGAGCCCTGGTAAAGCCCTGAGCAGGAAAAAGCCCCCTCAGCTGCGGAAGTCTGTGCAAGCGCAGTAACCAAACAATAATAAAAAAAAGTTTTTGTGCTTTATTGAGCCAAATGCTACGTTAAATTTTATCAGTGATTTCAAATATGTTTTTGTATCAGTAATTTGGCCTTCAGTTTTGCGTTTTAGGTCTCTGTCCATTCAAACATCAAATATCATACCTCTGTAAACCCACTCATTTAGTCTCCAGGATGACTTCAGTGCGGACTGAATTTAGGACATTAAATCCGGATAAGAAAACAGTATTACACAAACATCCTAACTAGACTATATACTGTCCTAACTTTAGGATAAACCCCAACAGTGTTCACAGTGTTCACTTCTAGCATAATGACAAAATTTATTTATATTGGAAAAAGGTGGTTTCAATTGTGTGCGATGTTTTCTTTTCCTAACTCTGTGTTTTTAAAAATCTGAGACACTGCAGAAGCACCATCCCCTCTTATTACCTTCATGTGTTAATGCTCATGATAAAATATTAGAGTGATGGTGGTGAATAATGAGATAGAGCTGAACGTGTGTCTGTTTATTAGGCGGAGTAAAGTTAGTACTTTCGGCTAAAGCATTTGGGGAATGGAAACTGAAACTGGGTGGGCGGTTATGATGTGCTAAACAGCAGGGGGTGCTCTCACAGTATTCACAACTTCCACTGTATTGCAACACCATTTTGATCACGTGTTAACAGTGTTAATGTGTTTCAGCTGTGCACGTATCGTCGGTTGCTTGGAAACAGACATGACAGCAGACTGTCGACTTGACAGCAACGATGACGAGTAGAGCGAGTACAGCTCACTCAAGTGTTCAAGCTTCAAGCAAAAACAACCGTTTCTCAGTGTCAATGGCTCATCCACTGACCATGAGCAGAGGAAAAATGAGTTTGAGCAGTTAACAAAAGGATAAACTTTGTCATACAGAGATAAAGAACCTGTGTGTCTGCATTTCACTACTGATCACTAACATTAACATGCAGTTCATTCGAAAGAGGCCCTGAATATTCTGCTGTAACTCCCATTAGGATGAAGCAATCTGAACCAAAAAAATACACTATATACCTTGACGTATGTGTAATTACAATGACGATTGCATTACATGTGATGCTGGGAGTGATCTGTGTTTTCTGCTAGACACATGAAGGGGTACAAGGGTATGGACCTGGAAGTTGCAAACAGAGGTTAAACGTCTCTCCAACCACATTGAACAATGTTTCGTTCAGATTGCTTTGGCCTAGCAAGAGTTATTACAGAATATTCAGGGCCTCTTTCAAGTGAATTTGGTTCTGAAATACAAATTTGAAAAAACTTTAACATGCCACTTTAATTTTCAGGTTTAATTAATGTAAACATGGTTTCCAGAATCTTTTTTTTCCTCTAAATTGGCCAACATTCATATTTTGTCAGTTCACTGAAGCCAGCTGATCTCTGGATGTTTTCTCAGATTCTCCTCTGTGTGCTACTGAACTTTTCAGTCTCTTAGCGCAAGTGCTACAGATGGGTCAACATACCAGCAGTAGCTAAGGCAGGCATGACTACCTCCGAATTTTGAAAGCGGTCAATTCACTAGTACACTGTTTAGCCCAGCCTGCGCTGCTTTGACAGTCTTTGACAGTGTGAACACAAAACAGGCTCCAATACTGCTGCATGTTACTTTGTGTATGTTGGCAGGCAGCAGGTTTTTGCTAGTAGGCAAGTACAGGTTTCTGCAGTTCCTAAAGGCATAGTGCACTTTTAGCCTCTACTACAACAGCAATAATGGACACTAACACAGAAACTGATTTTGTAGTGAATTTTGTACTCTCATATTTTCTTATTCTCTTAATCTGCCTCATGCAGTGACTTACACTGACATTGTTAGCGTACATTAGCACTGCGTCCTACCTTTGAAAGGAGATCCAGCCTGTGGTAATAAATTTGAGAGCGTGATCAATCCAGCTGGTCTGTCTGCTTCATTTTGGACGGTAATGACCTCCTGTAGTGGCCTCATGCTCAACGTTGTACTGTCCTTGGAATCGGCAGACCTCTGAAATGCTGAAAAAACACAGAAAAGAGAGCATTTTTACCAACAGTGGCTCTGTTTCGGGATATTTCTTATATCGGTGTGTAACACAAACTGCTAGTGGGACAGACAACAGATCAATAAGTCCTCCAGTCCAATCGAAAGCTGGCAGGAAACAGACAGTGAGAGGAATCACCAAAGCCGGCAGGAGGTCCACCATGACCTCACAGATGTGTGGAATCCCAATGCCACTGCGCTGGAGCTACTGTAGGCCACATTATAACCAAAGCCATCCATTTGACTGCTACTTATGCAGGAAGGCATCATATTAAGTGATGCCCATAAAACAAATTAAAATATATTTTAAAACTGATTCATAAAATCATAAAATAGGGTTGAGCAATGTAACAATATGTATCATATGTCACAATACAATATGCTTTTTTGAACATATCTTGTATATCAGCAGTACTTGTGGACACTGATCAAAATGACTCATTTAGCTGGGTTTAGTGCCAAATATTTCAGTAGTAATTTTTTAAGTAGGCTTTTTTCTCTGTTCCAACTGATCAGAGGTCTGAAGAAATTAATATTATTGTTATTAACAATAATATTGTGTATTGTGCTAATTTCTTTAAGTCTCACAATATGCAATTTTTTGCCATATCACCCACCTATATCATAAAATTTTGAATTTATTTCACATTTTAAATGGCCTCAATCAGCGCTGCCCCGGCCCCCGGCCAAAGCTGAGAAAGATGCTTGATTTTGCTCACCAGCCCTGCTGGTGACATCCAGTATAAATGCAGATAATGCTTGGCCATACCATGTTAACGCACAGAAATCCGATACTAATGCACGGCCACGACTTAGTAAGGCGTGGAAACGAGATAAGTCATGGCCACGACTTAGTAAGGCGTGGGAACAAAATCCTATTGCATGGCCATGACTTAGTAAGGTGTGGGAACAAGACCATGCCTTACTAAGGTCTTGTGGTCAAAGCTTAATTATCTCATTCTTACTCTTTACTACGTCGAGGCTGCACATTAGGATCTTGTTCCCACACCTTACTATTACTTATTACATGCCTTAAAATTACAGTTGGACTGTAACTGTAAATGATTAAAATACATATTTGTTAATTAAGTATTTTCTTGTTATATGACTGTACTTTTCATTTTCTCACTCAGTAAAAAGTGAGAAAAATAGACAAAAATAAATAAATTAGAACCAAACATTCTAAGTCATACATACATTTATATTTTATTCTTTTCATTGCAGACGTTTAAAATCACTCATCAACAGAGCAAATGTGCTTAAGAAGCCGTCTAAAAGCTATTTGTTTTTATTTGACAGTTTCAGTCATAAGAATGAACAAAAATCATGAGTAATAAAGAAAGAAATCTTCTGTTTTAAAGAGATTTTAACTGTGTGAGTAAGGAAAGCAGCCCTGACCAAACCAATCACGACTTTCTGATTAATAAAACATTGAGGGGCTATTTGTGATACGATACTGTGTCTTTGACAGGAAAGCAGGCTTGGAAACTCAAAGCTGTAGCATGCTTGAAGTGCAGCATCTGTTCATTGCTAGTCATTCTGAGAACAGTAATTTAGTTAATTTTATTTATTTTAATTAATCAGTGAAACAATACAGGAAACAGTGGTTTGTGTGCGTGTGTGTGTGTGTATATATATATATATATATATATATATATATATATATATATATATATATATAGTGGAATACATGAATTAGGTAAATAGATCATGAAAACAGGCTGATTATTGTTTTTTATAACATTTAGATTGTGAAAAATGTGAGATCAGTAACTTATTAGTGTGAGGTTCAATATTTAAGTCCCCTATAATCTATCGGACTGTTTTGGAAAGAAGTGCAGTTTTCCTATTCGGCTTGTGCAAAGTTCAATTCTCACTGAAATATTATTTGTAATTATTAATCACTTATTTTCATTTAATTATATAACTTTAAAAAGATGCGACTTTAAAAACCCGATAGAACACCTTAGACCTTCTCGTCCGACATCAGTGTCTGACCTCACGAATGCGCTTCTGGAAGATTCCTATAAACACACTCCTAAACCTTGTGGAAAGCCTTCCCAGAAGAGTTGAAGCTGTTATAGCTGCAAAGGGTGGGCCGACATCACATTAAACCCTGTGGCTTAAGAATGGGATGTCATATGAACACAAGGCAGGTGAGCGATAGATAGAAAAGAATACTTTAAACACACTTTCAGCCACTGCCTTAAAGCCTGAAACTCCTTTAGATTTACATTTGCACTATACTGATCATCAGTCGGTGACATTTAGTCAATTTGACTGAAGCTCATGAGAAAGGAGCTCCTGATGTCTGATGGATGTATTAGTGTGTCCGTCTTACACTTCACACTCGCTCCTTCAGCCCTCAGCGCCTTATCAGCACTTTCAAACCTCTATATTTCAGGGAAGCGAGCACATGAACGGGCCTATATAAGCTGAGCAGGCGAGTTTTTCAGGTTTACACTCACTCTGCTGTATCAACACGGCGGCACGTCGGGACAGCTCAGGCTCCTCAGGCTCCTCACACCAACGAGGATCTGGTCACGGTTAATCATGAAGGTACTGTACTTTCCAGTTTCGGTGTTTCGAGTTAGTTTTAGAGACCGCTGATAGCACTGCAGCTGTGCAAAATGCACCTGAAAACATGCAGGCATGCCAGCAGAGTCTATACAGAAACAGTAGCTATAATATACAATATAGGCTAATAAACAAATCAAGTCTAGTCTCGACTCCCTGACAGGCTGACTGAAATACCTGAGCAGGTTAAAGTTGTGAACACAGGCGTCTCCTTCTCCTCACACCTGGTGAGGAATGTTCATTTCTTTATGTCATTTATATCAAATTCATGAGTAATAAACGGACAATTCACGCGTTTATATCACGTGAAAACACAACACAAACAGCTTCTCGCCCCCGCGTCGCGACCTGTCCGGTGTGAAATCACGAGCGTAGCAGAGAGGTTCCCATCTTGTGTGGAATGGGCGTGAGGCGCCAGAACGTCACTGCTGCTCCATTTAAGGTGGAACGGCGAATTCGCATAAGAAGCCAAGATGTAGCTCGTTAGATATGTTTTCTTTTTGTTTCCCACGGTGTTCACGTTAGCAACTCACTCTTCTTAATTATTATTATTATTATTATTATTTTAAACTGCTAAAATCTACAATAACACAAATGTGTGTCTTCGCTCATTTTCGCTTCTGAGGGGCGTTTTAAACTAGCGAACTGGCCTGTTTTCTTCCAAATGTATTCTCTCACCTGCTGGTCAGCGGTGACCCAGCGCCCTCCACTCCTCACTTCAGCTAAACACAGACACGCGACGCTTTTCGTGCACGCTTTCTGAAAACGCAGAAAGGGGCGTGGTTTGTGTTTCGCGGGAAAAACTGCAGCCGAGCGACTGGAAGATTCATTTTGATTGACAGCTGAGAGGTTAAAGGGGAATTCCACTGAACTATCGAAAATTCTGCATCTTCTAGATATAATTACCGAGTCAGAGCTGTTCACGTTGATGGTGATAGGAACCAGACGTCCACCTCTAAAAAAGCTCCCTCACAGAAAGTTATTCATATATAGGTGCGCTTTGTAGTTCTACAGTTACAGACTGTAGTCCATCTGTTTCATATCCAGAGATTAGCTTAAAAAAATAGACATAAGAGTGCTGCCAGCGTTGCTGCAGAGGTTGAAGAAGAGGGAGGTTAGCCTGTCAGTGCTCAGACCATACGCTGCACAATGCATCAACTCGGTCTGCATGGCCGTTGTCCTAGACGGAAGCCTCTTCTGAAGCTGACGCACAAGAAAGCCTGCAAACAGTTTGCTGAAGACAAGCAGCCCAAGAACATGGATTACTGGAACCATGTTCTGTGGCCTGACAAGACCAGGATAAGCTTGTTTGGCTCAGATGATGTCCAGCATGTGTGGTGGCACCCTCGTGAGGAGTTCCAAGACAACTGTCTCTTGCCTACAGTCAAGCATGGGGGTAGTAGCATCATGGTCTGGAGCTGCATGAGTGCTGCCGGCACTGGGGAACTGTGGTTCACTGAGGGGAAACATGAATTCCAACATGTACTGTGACATTCTGAGGCAGAGCATGATCTCCTTTCGGAAACTGTGCCACGTGGCAGCTTTCCAACACGAGAATGACCCCAAACACACCTCCAAGATGCCAACTGCCTTGCTGAGGAAGCTGAAGGTAAAGGTGTTGGATTGGCCAAGTAGGTCTCCGGACCTAAACCCAATTGAGCACCTGTGGGTCATCCTCAAGTGGAAGGAGGAGAGCAAGGTGTCAATAACAAAATGTTGACACTTTGAGCACAATTTGGACATGTTCACTGTGAGGTGTACTCACTTATGTTGCCAGCTATTTAGATATTAATGTCATTAATGTCTACTTAGACATTAAGTAAATTTCAGAGCACAGTAAATCTGCACTGCTATACAAGCTGTACATGGACTACTTTAAGTTATATGCAAGTTTCATTTCTATAGTGTTGCCACATGAATATATATATATATATATATATATATATATATATATACATATTTGTGCATACAACAGATAGAACAGAAATTCTGTATTATTACTCATGTAATAATATTGCTGTTATTCCTATTCATTTCAATTAAGTTCTATAAGACATAATATTCCTGTGGTTCATTTTGAAACAGAAAGCCACTCCTTTGGAAAACCGACCCTCGCTGACCGTCATGTTCTCATGTGTGACGTGCATTGCAACACTTCAAAACCATTAAAACCCTACATAGTGGTTTTGCATTTCATCTTCCCGTCTAGACTGGAAAACTTGCTCAACTCTGTGGTTTTACAAAAAGCCTGTCATCTCTGATAAAGACGAAACCACTGCAAATAATCTTTTATATTCCATTCAAATTGCCTCCTATTTTCCTGTCATATTTACAGCTATTTTTCTGAGCAGTATCAAGATTGTCACAAACATAAATGCAACTATTCAGATTACACCATCTGGAAACAGGTGCTTGAAAGTTTGTAAGGAGCTGAGTGAGACGGAGGGCTGTGTGATTACTAATGAGCCTTTTCAGGCCTTGGGTAATGAGGAAAATGTCCAAAAGTTTGTAGACAGCAGCATTGCTTCTGGAAGTAGTAGGGATTTTGCACTCCTTTGCTGCAGTAGCAGCCTCCAAAGATTTTAGACCAGATGTTGAACATTGCTGTGAGGATTTGATTGAGCATTAGTGACGTCAGGTACTGGTGTTGGATGGTCTGTTGTGGACCACTCCAACTCATCCCAAAGGTATTGGAAGGAGCTCCATCACTCCAGCGAACGAAGTTCCACGGCTATGCTGCCTAATGCTGGGGGCTTTATACCCCTCTAGCCCACACTATGACCTTAGGCTCATGCAGCTGCTCCGGAGTGCCCCATTCTATTAGTCAGTGTTTTTCTATGGAGATTGTACAAGCTGTGTCAGCAATAAGTGACCTTAAAGCTCAGTTCACCCAGTTCACTCATTAGACAGACAGAGATGTATGTTTTCTGCCCTTTGAGGTTGTTTTTTAAAGGTGACCGGTTGCTTATATATTATACAGTTCATTAACATCTATAATAACTTGGATGCTTTAAGAAATCTGATAAAGAGAGGTGGATTTGAGCTCAGTACTGGAGTTTTTCAGTGCATGTAAACCCTCCCTCTGATTTCTTTCGTTTTTCTCAGTTGAAGCCAACTACATGCTTATCAAATGAAGGTTTTCTGCTGTTAGATTATTAAGTGCATGTAAACGCACTCAGTGTTGAAGTTTAATAGTGGATTTGTGCTGCTTTCAAGTACAAGCTGAAGAGAAACTTCATCTGACATCTGCATTCATGTGGTCAAAGTGATTATAGGAAAGTCTGTTCACTCGGCAGCCGTCTTTTCAACGCCGCTGGGCATTTATTTCCAGCCCTACAAGACCAGACTCCTCTGCCTTTGAATGAGAAGAGACCAAAATACCTAAAACTGAATGTCAAATTACCATTTTAAAGATTTTAAATGACCAATGACCTTGTTAACAGAACGTAGCGTTTGGCTCGATAACGAACAAAACACATGAATTTTTGGGTTGTTCTGGCTGCTGATCTCCCAAACTATGGGGGGGCTTTCCCCACTTGCTTCACAGGATCCTCAACCCTTCTCCACTCACGGTGTAATCAGTGACCTCACTGGCTTTTTTTTTTTTTTTTAATTGAAAAGCAGAACTTCCTCCACCACCAATTTTTTCTAACTTAACGCAGAAATAAGATGTGGGTTAGTTGCAAGCTTAAAATTTTCTTTGCTGTTATTATTTCTGTTTACACAGTGTTACTATATTATTCCTTGTTGCAGGACTGTTTGCATCCTTCCTCCACCGTGAAAATAGCATTGATGTCACAGCTCTTCTGCATTCCACACAAATTCATTATGCATTAAAAAATTTCGATGTACTCGACTTCAACTTGGCTGAGAGTGGAAAGACGTTTTTTCCAATATATCTGAGACCAGTTGTGTTGTCATTTCAGCCCGCTGGAGTATTAGCTTATAACATGTATGTAGCATCCTTCATATTTTAGCTGCTATACAGCCTCATAATTCAGGGATCAAGCATAGGACTTCAAAAATTTGTCAACAGAATTTGATGATAATGTTTTAGGAATATAAAGAAAACTTTTTTCTCTTCAGGTTTAACTGTTAAGTTTTCTATCTATACTTGAAATATCACGGAAACCTACTTTGGAAAAGTTTTTTTTTCCAGGAAAATAACATAAATGCATAAATTTATTTTAGTGGTGGGCGATATGACAAAAATAATGTATTATGGTACTTAAAGAACTTTTCATGATACACGGTTATGTCACAATACTTATCTTTCTGACATCTGCTAAGTCAAAATGGACAAAAAAGAACCCGTGGAGTCACATTTAAAAAACTACTATCAAAAAATTACAACTACAATGTTTTTCGTATGGCATTTCACATACAGCACTGCACTGAATCCAATTGAAATAGACTGATTATGCACTATCTGTCATGAAACGTGCTGTTTTTTAGATTTTTAGTACCGACAATATCTACAATATGCACAGAAAACCATACTGCGACTTATTGTGATGTATTTTTTTTTTTTTACAATAATGATAAATATCATTATATTGTCCAGCTCTGATTTATAGTCTTGGCACCGATTTCCCTCAAGCACATACAAACTCAGGCAGATGAGCAGAGAGACTACAGCCCTTTGAAAAGGAATCAGCACAAACAGCTGTATATTATATCTCACATAATGGTTCAGATGGAAAAAGTAATAACAATAAAGTAAAATATTAATTGAAATATCCAGTGGCCTTATATGTAGGTTATGGGGTGATCAGGGAAGCCAAAGATAATTTGTCAATAAAACAGAACTTGTACAGTACAGAAGTTTTTTGCAGAAAATGTTGTAAACATGCAAATTAAAAGTCAATTGGATGGAAATGCTTTACAGCAAAAAAAAAATATGCATTTTAAATGTTTTGTTTGCAGTTTGTGCAGAACACCAATTGAAAATATAGGCTGTTTCAAACATACACCACCTTGGAAAAAGCTCACTGGTTTGTGTGTCATTTTGATGATTAAAGCTATTGTTCCATTGTAAATCTGTCTCTCCTGTTTCTTGTTTATTTCAGAAGGAAGTGGTGCCCCACTGGAACCTTTCAGTCAAAGTGCTGCGGGGAAAGTTCCGTTATTCACATGACTACTGTATGTCCTTCACGCGCACACACCAGACACACAAAGACAACTGGCTTCTGTGGGTTTTAGACTTTTTTTATTTCAGTATAGAAGAATATAAAAGAAGAATTGTAAATAAACTCGGGTATTGGATCTCCAGTATCAGAACTGGGAATAAATTCTGTAGTTTATTAGATTTTCAGTATTAAAACTAGAAATAATGTAGATCTCCATAGTTGGAAATAGACTGTGGGTTATTGGATCTTTAGTATCAGATTTGGAAACAAACTCTGTAGAGTTTTTGATCTCCAGTATCAGAATTGGCAATAAACTATGTAGGTTATTGGATCTTCAGTATCAGATTTGGAAATAAACTCAGAATTCTCAGTTAAAAGCATAAAACATTCAATGAAAGTGAATACTTTATGTAGTACTTTGTACTATAGCCTAACCTTACCTTATATGACAGAAATGGTCATTCCTGAAGGCCATTCCTTTAAGATGCCTAAAATAAACATCCCAGTCATGAAGCAAATGTGTGAGAATTTTGTGAAAATCAATGAAGTAAACAAAGTAAATAGTGCTTTATAACATGTTTCGGCCATGGTGCTTGAGCAAGTTGTGTTCAAAGGTGCAGTAATTAGGACTGCTTCTTTGTTAGTTTTAGCTTTTAATAATTGAATGTTAATGAAGGTTGCCACCCTTCAATGAGTCACCAATTCTGACGAAATACGTGCTGGACCATTACAGACGAGTGAGTCTGAATTGGAGAACAACATCTCTCCCTTTCAATTCTTAGTTTGCAAAAATCACATGATATGCTGATAACACTGAGGCTAGTAATGCTGCATAATGATTAACCTGTAATGTTTGCAAGAGTTTAATACCCATTTTCCGCCTTACATTTCACCCCACAGTGTCCGAGTCTGACCTCTACGTCACCTTGCGCCTGCCCACGGCTTCGGCCCGTACTCTCCGTACCAGATGTATCCCTAACAACAACAAACCCCAGTGGAACGAAACTTTCCATTTTCGTGTGCATGGCCAGGTCAAGGTGAGTCAGCGCTTCAGCCTGGGTTCAGTTCCAAACTCAATCTAATACGCCCTGGACTTGTTTTCAAACCAGGAGTCAGATCAGGTCACACCAACCTGTGTGTCGTCAGCTGCCTTTAAGCTCCATCTAATCAGGATCATTTCTCTGACATTGCTCTGTAGCTGCAGTAAAGCAGGAACAAAAATACTCACAGAAAATAAAAGCCTTTTAGAATAAACAATATTGGATCTTCACTATCAAAATTGGAAATAAACACTGTAGGATATTGGATCTCCAGTATCAGAATTGGAAATAAACACTATAGGATATTGTATCTCCACTATCTGAATTGGAAATAAACACTGTAGGGTATTGGATCTCCAGTATCAGAATTGGAAATAAACACTGTAGGATATTGGATCTCCACTATCAGAATTGGAAATAAACACTGTAGGGTATTGGATCTCCAGTATCAGAATTGGAAATAAACACTATAGGATATTGTATCTCCACTATCAGAATTGGAAATAAACACTGTAGGGTATTGGATCTCCAGTATCAGAATTGGAAATAAACACTGTAGGGTATTGGATCTCCAGTATCAGAATTGGAAATAAACACTATAGGATATTGGATCTCCACTATCAGAATTGGAAATAAACACTGTAGGGTATTGGATCTCCACTATCAAAATTGGAAATAAACACTGTAGGGTATTGTATCTCCACTATCAAAATTGGAAATAAACACTGTAGGGTATTGGATCTCCAGTATCAGAATTGGAAATAAACACTGTAGGATATTGGATCTCCACTATCAAAATTGGAAATAAACACTGTAGGGTATTGGATATCCACTATCAGAATTGGAAATAAACACTGTAGGGTATTGTATCTCCAGTATCAGAATTGTAAATAAACACTGTAGGGTATTGGATCTCCAGTATCAGAATTGGAAATAAACACTGTAGGATATTGGATCTCCACTATCAAAATTGGAAATAAACACTGTAGGGTATTGTATCTCCACTATCAAAATTGGAAATAAACACTGTAGGATATTGGATCTCCAGTATCAGAATTGGAAATAAACTCTGTAGGGTATTGGATCTCCACTATCAAAATTGGAAATAAACACTGTAGGATATTGTATCTCCACTATCAGAATTGGAAATAAACACTGTAGGATATTGTATCTCCACTATCAGAATTGGAAATAAACACTGTAGGGTATTGGATCTCCACTATCAGAATTGGAAATAAACACTGTAGGGTATTGGATCTCCAGTATCAGAATTGGAAATAAACTCTATAGGGTATTGGATCTCCAGTATCAGAATTGGAAATAAACACTGTAGGATATTGGATCTCCACTATCAAAATTGGAAATAAACACTGTAGGGTATTGGATATCCACTATCAGAATTGGAAATAAACACTGTAGGGTATTGTATCTCCAGTATCAGAATTGGAAATAAACTCTGTAGGGTATTGGATCTCCAGTATCAAAATTGGAAATAAACACTGTAGGGTATTGGATATCCACTATCAGAATTGGAAATAAACACTGTAGGGTATTGGATCTCCACTATCAGAATTGGAAATAAACACTGTAGGGTATTGGATCTCCAGTATCAGAATTGGAAATAAACTCTGTAGGGTATTGGATCTCCAGTATCAGAATTGGAAATAAACTCTGTAGGGTATTGGATATCCACTATCAGAATTGGAAATAAACACTATAGGGTATTGGATATCCACTATCAGAATTGGAAATAAACACTGTAGGGTATTGGATCTCCAGTATCAGAATTGGAAATAAACTCTGTAGGGTATTGGATCTCCAGTATCAGAATTGGAAATAAACACTGTAGGGTATTGGATCTCCACTATCAGAATTGGAAATAAACTCTGTAGGGTATTGGATATCCAATATCAGAGTTAAAACTAAACACTGTAGGATATTGGATCTCCAGTATCAGAATTGGAAATAAACTCTGTAGGGTATTGGATATCCAATATCAGAATTGAAAATAAACACTGTAGGGTATTGGATCTCCAGTATCAGAATTGGAAATAAACACTGTAGGATATTGGATCTCCACTATCAGAATTGGAAATAAACACTGTAGGGTATTGGATCTCCAGTATCAGAATTGGAAATAAACACTATAGGATATTGTATCTCCACTATCAGAATTGGAAATAAACACTGTAGGGTATTGGATCTCCAGTATCAGAATTGGAAATAAACACTGTAGGGTATTGGATCTCCAGTATCAGAATTGGAAATAAACACTATAGGATATTGGATCTCCACTATCAGAATTGGAAATAAACACTGTAGGGTATTGGATCTCCACTATCAAAATTGGAAATAAACACTGTAGGGTATTGTATCTCCACTATCAAAATTGGAAATAAACACTGTAGGGTATTGGATCTCCAGTATCAGAATTGGAAATAAACACTGTAGGATATTGGATCTCCACTATCAAAATTGGAAATAAACACTGTAGGGTATTGGATATCCACTATCAGAATTGGAAATAAACACTGTAGGGTATTGTATCTCCAGTATCAGAATTGTAAATAAACACTGTAGGGTATTGGATCTCCAGTATCAGAATTGGAAATAAACACTGTAGGATATTGGATCTCCACTATCAAAATTGGAAATAAACACTGTAGGGTATTGTATCTCCACTATCAAAATTGGAAATAAACACTGTAGGATATTGGATCTCCAGTATCAGAATTGGAAATAAACTCTGTAGGGTATTGTATCTCCACTATCAAAATTGGAAATAAACACTGTAGGATATTGTATCTCCACTATCAGAATTGGAAATAAACACTGTAGGATATTGTATCTCCACTATCAGAATTGGAAATAAACACTGTAGGGTATTGGATCTCCACTATCAGAATTGGAAATAAACACTGTAGGGTATTGGATCTCCAGTATCAGAATTGGAAATAAACTCTATAGGGTATTGGATCTCCAGTATCAGAATTGGAAATAAACACTGTAGGATATTGGATCTCCACTATCAGAATTGGAAATAAACACTGTAGGGTATTGGATATCCACTATCAGAATTGGAAATAAACACTGTAGGGTATTGTATCTCCAGTATCAGAATTGGAAATAAACTCTGTAGGGTATTGGATCTCCAGTATCAAAATTGGAAATAAACACTGTAGGGTATTGGATATCCACTATCAGAATTGGAAATAAACACTGTAGGGTATTGGATCTCCACTATCAGAATTGGAAATAAACACTGTAGGGTATTGGATCTCCAGTATCAGAATTGGAAATAAACTCTGTAGGGTATTGGATCTCCAGTATCAGAATTGGAAATAAACTCTGTAGGGTATTGGATATCCACTATCAGAATTGGAAATAAACACTATAGGGTATTGGATATCCACTATCAGAATTGGAAATAAACACTGTAGGGTATTGGATCTCCAGTATCAGAATTGGAAATAAACTCTGTAGGGTATTGGATCTCCAGTATCAGAATTGGAAATAAACACTGTAGGGTATTGGATCTCCACTATCAGAATTGGAAATAAACTCTGTAGGGTATTGGATATCCAATATCAGAGTTAAAACTAAACACTGTAGGATATTGGATCTCCAGTATCAGAATTGGAAATAAACTCTGTAGGGTATTGGATATCCAATATCAGAATTAAAAATAAACACTGTAGGGTATTGGATCTCCAGTATCAGAATTGGAAATAAACTCTGTAGGGTATTGGATCTCCAGTATCAGAATTGGAAATAGACTATGTAGGGTATTGGATCTCCAGGGTTATAAATAAACTGCATTGTATAGAATCTTGTAAAATGTTTGCTCTCCAGGAGGGCTGGATCTAAACCCTTTAAAGTGGTAAATGTACTAGATCTTCCAGAGCACTTTTGCTTTATCTTGTCATGTTTCTCTCCAAGTTCTACAGACCAGGTTACACCAACTTGTGTGTGCTCAACTGCCTTTTACTCTGTAGGGTATAGGATCTCCAATATCAGAATTGGAAATAGACCATGTATGGTATTGGATCTCCAGTATCGAAATTGGGAATAAACTCAGGATGCTACTGGATTTCCAGGGTTGGAAATAGATTCTGTAAAAAATGTAATTTTCAGTACCAGAATTAGAAATAAACTCTGTGAGGTATCGGATCTGCAGTATCACAACTGGGAAAAAACTCTGTAGAATATTGGAACTTCAGCATCAGAATTAGAAATAAATTTAGCACATTATTTTATCTCCAGGGTTAGAAATAAACTCTGCATTGTATAGAATCTTAAGTATCAGAATTAGAAATAAACATTGCAAAATGTTGGATCTCCAGGAGGGCTGGATCTAAACCCTTAAAGTGGTAAATGTACTAGATTTTCCAGTTGATCACTTTTGTTTTATCTTGTCATGTTTCCAAGTTCTACAGTAATTCCCCTCAATCTCTAGTCTAGGGCAAGTCATCATACTCTCCTTTAGCACACCTGTCCTTTTTGGCTAATAATCTAGCCCTTCATGAGCTCAGACATGTTACAGCAGCTAACAGCAAACAGGCAGGTCTGTGTGTTTCCTTTCCACAGAGTCTGCTCTGTTAGCATACACAAGGTTACATTAGGTTAGCATACAATACAAGGTTCTATTGTAATTATTTTTGGGTGTGTGGAATAGGTATTATTAAGCGTGGCGTTTACCTATATTCTACTGTTATAAGTCTAACAGTCTCAATGAAACTGGCCTTGAACAGCAGTCCTTCAGAAAATTGTACATTTTTAGCTATTATAAGATTTGCCAGTCTAACCACGAACACTGTTGTTTGTCCTACAGAATATTCTGGAGTTAAACGTCTATGACCAAGACATATTACAAGACGACCTCTGCACCAGTATCCTGTTCGACATCAGCAACCTCACACTGGGACAGAAGGAGACCAAAGTCTTCATCACTGATGATAAGGTCGGTTAGTGTTATTCTGAGACTGTACGTGTTTATTCTGCACTGTATGGGGTAGGGAGTTTGCTAAAAAATTGGCCAAAAGTATCGGCCATCAGTCAATTTGTCTGTAAAGAAATCGTAAGAAGAGTTGGAACTGGGACATAAAACTTCATGTTCAGTACATCCTTAGTGAGAGTTTGTTCAACAGGGGTAAATTTGCTTTGCACTTCTGTCAAAATGATATCAAAACCACCTTTTTATATAGTAATACCATAGATTCATTACTTTAAACCTGTGACATGGAAACATTATGATAATTGGGGTGAAACTTGGCCACTTTTGAGTTTATTTTTTGTCATTTCCATTGGAAAGTCACTGCTTGAATAGAGCAGCAGCCACTGATCTTATCAGTTGTCTTGCTTAGGCCCAGCAGGATGTGCCAGAGAGCGAGAAGGTAAGAGAAGCTTTACGGTTGCATGCAGAGAGATGTAGGAGTCATAGGTTTGGGACTATGACGTTTCTGGGCTGGAGGTAGAGGGCAGAGGGTAAAAGCTCACACTTTAATACAGTCTAGCACACTGACATTTGTTTCATTAGAACATTGGTAAGTATGTACAATTTTCACAAAAAACTAAATCACTCAATCAATTCAGTGTATTTTTATTTATGTCTGTAACTACAAATGCATCATCTGGGGAAATTAATTTGGTTAGTTGATTGGATAACATTACTGCCTTCCACTAAGGCTTGATTCTGCCTATGCCCTGCTAGAAAAACAAGAATAGACCAGCATGGCTGGTCACCAACAAAGCCAGTATATGTTGGGTTTTGATGTTGGTATGCTGGACAGTGTGCATGACCATACTGGGTTGACCAGCTATACGAGCATAATCCAGCATTGACCAGCTTAGACCAGCATGAAATGCATGCTAATCTGTGCTGTCTGTGCAAGCAGCACTCACTGCTATACCAGTAAGAGTCATTGGATGCTACATTCAATAAAATTGTAATTCCCTCTGTATAAGAGTGTCTGCCAAACACCATACATGTAAATGTAGAACTAATAACCTCAGTTGACTATCAACATCATTTTAATTTGAGGCCACCAGTTAGCATTGTGCTAGCTGCAATCTTAAATCATCACACAAGCCATGTGGAGTTAATAATAGACCTGATTATGTAGTTTCTGACTTACTGTTTTCTATAAACACGGACAAAAATATTGTAAAAATACAGGTTTCTTGGTTGGATAATAGTGTGTCATACCCTGTCAGAAACTACATAATAAAGTCTATTAGAGATGCTGAACAACTCTACATGCTTTGAGGTGAATATATGATTTAGGCATGCAGCTAGCACCATGCTAATTGATTTCTTAGCTTCTGTATATTTCTTGTTAGCTGTATTAGACTCGTAGCTCCGGTGTCTTTGCTGATTGACTGCATTTGGGTTAAGGGTGGGAAATGTGGGCAAATTTAATTTTATTCATTTTAATTCAGTAGTGTACCTCAAAAAGTCTTCAGTGTGCTGCACATTGAGCATGTGCTCAATAGACAGTGTGAGCTTTCACCCACAGCTACCTGACTGCCTTTTCAGCCATATGTTTGCATGTAGAGGAGTTGGAACGGAGAACTAACAGCATGCATTCAGGAACAAACTGACCAGGACTAATCTGGGACAAATATAAGCATATATAAATGTGATTATGTAAAGACATTATGGTGATGGGTCGCTGTTGTGGTTTTATTTCCAGACAAAGGATGAGCTGTGGGTGGAATTTGAGATAACAGAGAGGTAAGTGTGGAAATTTTGTCACCAAGTGAAAGTTGACATCTGAGATGCAAGAAACACAAAACAAATTTGTGGGTTCAAACTTTCAAATACGATTATAAATGAGAGTTTGTTGACTGAAGTAGGTGGGAAGTGAGTGAGCAGGAGCCACAGGTGAATTGCTAAGCTAATTTACACAAAAACATTGATGCTGTATATTTCCAAAGGTTTGTAGACATCAGAGTTCTGAAATTCAGTGGTTGAGATGTAAACAGAGTGATTCAGAGTGGTTTAGTGTGAAATGGTTGAGATTTCTTTACAGTGGTGGTGATAGGAACCAGGGGTTGCCATGACTACAACATAGAAATAGCCATTTTATTTACTATCCAAAACCACCAGTGAACCTGCACGTGTCTTCTGAGTTTTATATGGAATGTTGAAGATGGAAAATAGTGGAAAAACTGAAATGATTAGTTTTCTCTGGGAACTATTTTGCCTTACAACACCCTGAATTTACCCCTCCACAATGAGAGGATTTAAAGTCCAAAAGCTTATGAAAACAGTGTCTCCGACAGCAGGCAGTTTATTCATAACCATTTCCCTGTAATAATTTTCTGTGAGGGAGCTGTTAGAGGTGGACGTCTGGTTCCTATCACCATCACTGTGAACAGTTCTGACTCAGTTTTTCTAGAACACAGCATTTCACACCAATCCAATCTGAATGGTTTTGTCTTAATCCAGGCTTTATGCATAAGTTATGTAAAATGGTAAGTAAGTTTGTCACCATGGCTTTTGTTTTATGTGTTAAATTGTCTTACTATTTTATTTTCCATTTTCTCCATTTTTCATGTTTTGTGGGGTTTTTTTCTCAGTTTCTGTTTGCATTTTGTATTACTTGTTTCATTGTTGTTATTGCACTGTTTTGTAATGTATAGTCTGTCTACCAGACCCCAGGAAGATCATATCTTCTAGCAGCTAATGGGGATCTGAAAAATAGACAAATAAAAACAAACCAGTAAAACCCTAGATGTTGAATATTGCTGTGAGGATTTGATTGAGCATTACTGAGGTTAGGTACTGATGTTGGATGGTCAGTTCTGGATCACTACAACTCATCCCAAAGGTATTGGATGGAGCTCCATCACTTCAGAGAACCCAATTCCACTACTACACAGCCCAATGCTCGGGGGCTTTATATCCCTCTGGTCCACGCTTGGCATTAGGCATGGTGACCTTGTGTCCCATTCTATTGTGTAAGAAATTGGTGACCTTAAAGTAGCTAAATTCACTCATTAGATGGGCTGTCTGGATACTTTTGGACAGATACTGTAGCTATGATATATACTAGACTTAGATTTCTTAAAAACATGGAACTGACTTTCTTTTAGCTGATAGAGCTCAATGTACTTTAATCCAGTTCTCCCTAATCTGCACATTAAACTGAACCTAATGGATCTGTATTGTGTTACAGTTCTGAAGAACCTGGACAGTACCTCTCTAATGGAGTTTTAGTGGTAAGAACATGTTATACCCTGCACAGCCAAACCTACAGTGTTATCATGCAATGTGCATTATGATTCATTAAGATTAAACCATGTTGTATTCAGGAGCTGTTTTTTGTTTCAAAGTATAATTGTAGGCCTGAAATAGATTTATAAGATAGCAGGCTTGTGCACCATGACAATATAAGACATACCATTACATTTTTATAGCTATTTCACTGTTTTGTTTGTTGCTACGATCACGTTTACTTACATATTCATTTTTTCTAGCGGGTGTGTTTTTGTTATTTTTAAACATGCTCTATAATCAGCATTCCCACCGGTCATATGTTTTTTGGACATATTACATGGTGAAATACTTGAGAAAACCACTTTAAACCATGTCAGCATTATTCTGGTAGTCAACCAACACTAGTGTATTGGCCCAGAACTGTCTGCGATCTGGGAACAAGAGGGCAATTCTTGGTATCTTCTTTCTGAAAAGAAATAAATAACTAGTGTTAGCTGTTCAGGTGGCAATCCAGTGTGACCACAGTTTTAGTTAGCTGTTACCAAACATTTTTATCTATGCTAACGTACTGTAGAGTCCTGCTGCTGGCTTGTGTTCCCGTGGCAGCACTGAGTAGCGGTGCTCCCTTGCTGCCTGTTCAGTTAAAGAGCATTCACCTTTGAAGTGAAATATTTTCCATGTTTTCATCTTCACTGATGCCACACGGGTGTCAAAAGTGGGATAGCACCAGCAGATAGTACCACAACCAGAGGAGGTGGTGGAAAAAGTAGTGTGGTGAGGACCTGCCACGGGAGTAGTGTAGTGGCATGGTAGCATGGCCGCCTGGCAGCACTGTTTCTAGTGGGTGCGTTTTTAAAATTGTTCTAAAATCTTCAGTCGGTGGTTCATTATCACAGACTGCTCCATGTCAGTGTGATTGCTGTGTTGAGAATGGACCGTCGTGCAAATAATATCCGGACAACAGTGATCCTATGGCCCGAAACTGACCATGATGAATGGGGTAGAGGGGGCTGGTAAACTGTGCAGCAACAGATGGACTGCAGTCTGTAACTGTACACTTACATGGTGGAGTTATAAATGAAGAACATAAAGTTTGCTTTCACTCTTTTCTGTAACTGTAGGCAGCCCCACTGTCCACTCTGGAGGTCAAGTTAGACATAGAGCCACCCCCTGAAGGTGAGACAGTTTATTTTGTATGAATCATTTCTCTTTTGTGTTAGTAAGTGAAAGAAGACATATTTTATTATGCTTTCATATTTAATCAAAAGTTATTTTCGTGCATACAGTTTGACTCTGTACTGTTTGACATCAATGCAAATAATAAAGTAAGAAGTGCAGACCTGAACATGTCTGTACAGAATGGAATTTGACTGTAAATATAACTTATTATGTAATTTAAAATGTAATTTTGTAATTATCTTCTAGACGCATTAGCTGATTGTATTTTCATTGAGTTTCTACTGATTGGACTGTTTGTTTTGTTGACTTCATGTGTTTCGATCCGACGTTCCGGTAGGTCAGGACCTGGTGCTAAGCCTAAAAGGTGCATATAAAGAAGACCACATCATCTCTCCATCCAAAAAAATGGGCCTCCTGCAAACGCTTCGCTACTACATCAACAGAGACCTGGAGACTGAGATTGGATTCAGAACACACAGCTCAAAGGTATGTATTAATTACTTAAATCCATAAAAACATGTCAAAAGTCTGGAATTTCCTATAGAAAGGTAGTCAATCAAAAGCAGACAAATACTAATTGTCAGATGCCTCAGTTAACATGATTAGCCTAGTCACAGCCAATTCCCTTGAATGGTAAACGATGTGGGCCTGTCCCAATTATTACATAATCACCTGATCACAGTTATTTGAGATAATTGCAGCTATTTTAACAGACTGCAGTTATTTTCACACAGTCATTAGATTTCATAATTCATTGTTTTGTGTCACAATAGCACAATATGAGCAAGATGAGTTTCAGTTGGCTTGAGCCAAATAAATGTAAAGAAATCAATTATGTCCTCTAACTTTTCTTGTACTTGAAGTTCTAACTCTTAACTGTGTTCCACAGCACATTTAGGGTGAATGTTTCTTTGTTAGTTTGACTGTGAGGATAGCTAATGCAAATTTTAGCATGTATGCTAGCACAACAAGTGTTATGCTCAAGTGAAAAATATAAGCTTTGCTTGGTTGTGTGAGCATCTATAGGTAGATATACAGCCAATTTAGCTCCTTTAGTACATTATTCATGATTAGCACAACATTCATGACTGTGACAGGCCTACACTCAAATTTGCAAGAAAAATGAACTAGCTAGTTAACTAGCCTAGCATTAGTTGTTCCGGTTGAACACAGTTAGCTGATACCAAATCTGAAAGTTTTATTTCATTAGATCAAGGCAAGAAGGGTGTAAAATGAGTTTTAGCTCAATGTTTATCAGTGTTCTCACTGTGACGCCTGCTAGGTTGTGTAGCATGTCCAATGTGTGAAAATCTGTAGACATAAAATACATTTACATTAATCACATATTGACTTAAGGCATCTTGGATCTTGCACTGTGTACAAAACTACAGAGAAAATTCAGGCCAAAGCAGCTAATACTGTTGTTAACTGTGCTAACATACTTTAATCCACATTTATAGATAACCACATAATAAAGACTCCATATAATCGAGTCTATTAGAGATTATTTAACAACTTGACACGGTTTGAGGCAAGTTTGGGTTGATTTAGGCATGAGGTTTGCTAATTACCCTTACCTAATAGCCCTGTTCGCTACATTAGCCTAGTAGGTCTGGTGCAAAACTAAAGAAGCTAACACATCTTTGCTGATTGACTACTTTGGCGTAATGGGGGAAATTAGATTTTTCTTTGTCTTTATTTAATCTTTATTGCTTTAAACGAGCTTCCATTTACAGGCAGCATGAGAGAATGTTTTCTGCCTGTGAGTTGCAGTTTAAACTTAAGAGAAACTAGTTAGCAATTAGCAAACGTGCCTAAATCAACACAAACCTGCCTCAAATTGAGTCAAGTACGTTAGCTTAGCTAAAAACAGTGGTAGCGTCAGAGAACCTGTGGAGAGGAGAATTACCGTTCTGTAATGTCTACCGGGTTTCTCAAACACTAGAGGGCGCTCCCGAGCGAGTCCCAAATGAACAGGTTAAGATGGAGCATTTGAGCAAAATCATAGTTTATAAATGCTTAAACATTTTTTATATTAAAGAATACATTCATTTCTATAACACAGAACATTTGAACTCGATGTAGGAGTTTAAAACGGTGACTCATGTACGTTTATGACATCAGTGAGAGCAAACAGCCACTAAGCTTCTCCGCTCGCCAACCAATCAGCACTCAATAGCAGTGACGTTGGTGTCCTGCTGCCCAAAACCCATTTGCTGTAGAAAAAAAGGAAACATAAATGTGATTTTTCTATGTTTTTTTAGTGGAATACATCCTTCTACTTTCTAAAATTTAAAGAAGATTCTTCTTGGGAGAGTCATTAGAAACTATTTTAACTTTTCATTTTTAGCTATTTACTGCCATTCAAACCCATTCATTGATGACTCACTAGTGGGCGCCCATGCAGTCATGATTTTGATATAACAGAGGAAATAGGAAGAGGCCAGGCTCCTAATAAACTGGCTCTGGTAGCGCCTTGAAGCCTTTTGTCCATACTTTTGTACACCCCTCCTGAAAAACATAGAAACCATTAAGTGCTTCTGGAGGTTCCTGATGGCTTTGTAAGGTGCTTTTTTTAATGGGTTTATATCACAATGTAAATGACTCTAATGGTTTAACAGGTGACAAATAGCTCATTCTTAATGCATTTGATGGTTTACTAATGGGATCCAAAGGTGTTGTACAGGAAACTAGCGTTGGAAACCATTAAGGCAAGAAAGCAAGCCCATTAGGTTTTAATCCTAATAGTTTCTAATGTTCCTTTTCCTGCAAGGATTGTTTTAATAGAAACAGTCAATACACAGTATTGTATTGTATACACAGTGTCAGAAACCCAGAAAACAAGTCTGTTTGATCGTCAACATTTACCGTAAATGTGTTTTATGTCTGGAGAGAGATGCACCATACCACCACCTCCGTTACAAAATTGTTGGTTCTTGGTGGGTCTCTGATGTGTTTTGGCTTTTTCTGATGGGTTGATACCACAATTTAAAGGATCCCAAAGCTTTACAGGTGACCTTTGACTGTTGGTTTTCTAATTGGATCTAAAGATGTTGTAGAGGAAACTAACAGAGAACTCTGTATCTGATCTTCTTTTTGTTGGGTATGTTGTCTGATGTGTGTAGCCTGTTGAGGAAGATGGTGAAAAGGGCCCTGATCAAGTGTCTGTCACTGTAACCCCTTTTACACCAAAAACTGAGCTGACTCTCTCTCTCCCTGTGGCTGAGGTGAGTGTTTTCTCTTCAGTAACGCTGACATTTCACATACAGTAATGTGCAGAAGTCTGAGGCAGCCTTGATAAATTACTACTGTTATTACTACTGTTTATATGGGCAGTCAGTGTATTTTTCCCATTAAAAAACTATATAACATTACAAGAAATTAATGTATTCATTTCCATCAGCAGTACACCTGATTTCATTTAATTAATTTAATTAATGAAACAAACAATTGATTGGATAAACTTGTATTGGATGGCAACTGTAAATACCGGGTACTACCCAAATCCCAATTTTTTAAAAATATTGTTTGTTTATTTACTTACTTCCCAGATCAATTGTCCCCTTGGGCTTATGACGCTCTGACATTTTCTTATTCTGTGACAACTTCTTAACATTATGTGAGGAATTTTTTTAAGTTGTATGCATTTTTGGACTTTATCTAGAAAGAGAAAGGTTCTATCTTCAAAGTCAAACTCTAACTTAGTTCTATGAGGTTCTATCTGCGAGCCAATCAGCACTTTGAATACACACAAGAGGACCAATCAGGTTCTACTTCTTTGTCATGTCGCCACTCTGCTCTGTGATGGCAGGAAAACTTTATACAACTTTATGAACCATGAAAACATGTTGCTGAAACTCTGTCGGTCTTCTTAAGGTCCCCAAAAAAGTCTTATTGTCTTAAATGTTATAAATATTAAGCCTTAAAGACAGTTAAGTACTGCACATTTGAATTGGTGGGCTCTTAATTACAACATAAACATTCATTTCATTCATTCATTCATCTTTTCTTTTTCTTCTTTCTCCCAAAATAAGGCATTTGGCTCATTGGAGTCACATTTCTGAGATAAAATAAAACCTTTACTCTGACTGGCTACACTGACCTGCTGGGGCAATTTATTACAGTAGCTGGTTGCTGTGACACCTAAAGGAAAATTAAACTGATGATTCCTACCTAAAACTGACCTCTGCACTGGATTAAATATTTAGCACTGACCGTCATATTTAATCTATCAGTCAGTGCTTTTTTTTAATAAGAAAAAGACGATTTGTCCTAAACCAAGAAATAAATGGCATGAAAATTTCATAGAATGCATTAAATTGAACTGATCTGATAATGTACACACTCTGTTACACTAATGTTATGTTTCAAAAGAAATTAAGAGTATAAACTATTTGTGATCCTGAAAATCGTTGCTTCTTTTCATGTTTTGTCAGACAGAACCTTATAACTCCAAGCAGAAAGTGGGTTCTCAGGATTAGAAGGTTCTGCATTTGACCTGTTCTAAAAAAAGTAATTTACACATTTCATGGGATTTTTATAGTTACGTACTTAGAAAGCATTTAGGGTGTCTGTTATTGTCATTTGTTAAAGAGATTGTTCACACATCAGTAGAGCCTTATAAATTCAATCACTTTCTCAGATGAACTATATAAAACCACCCTGTGTGCCCACACTACAAGCATATTTAGCTAATTTAACACTGAAAATGCTAATACTTAATCTCCAAAGGTAACTTAAGTTAACTTAAAGTTAAGTGAAAATGCATCCTGTCCATAATTACAGTCAAAAGACTGGACCCACCTGTTTTGTTAATCTTGATCATTTTCTGAAGTAATCAAACACACTCAGTGGTGTTGAGGTCTGGACTTTGGGGTGGTCAGTCCATTGTTCAGCTTCTTTGTTTGATGTGTCAGTCTCCTTTTCTCAGTGAGGCTTCTTGGCAGCTACACATCCTTTCAGACCCATAGCGCTGAGGTATCAGATCTGAAGCAGCTTGATGTTTTATCTTAACTTATGATTTATTATATTTTGATCATGTTATGTTACCTTATAATCTAATCTCCTAACTGTCCCACAGCGTAATGTAGATTTGCATTTGAAGACAACAGACAGGTACTATTGATGGTTTTGTTCATTTATTCATGGCTTAATAATTTGTTACATACAATTGTTGATGCGTTAGGTGGTGTCATGATGATGATGATGATGTGTCTATGTGTTTGTAGCTCTGAAAAGGACCTCAGCGTTCGTCTGGATTTTGATATTTCTGAAGCAGAGAAGGTGTTTTTGATGAAGAGGAAAGAAGTGGCATCCCGCGCTCTGAAGAGAGCTCTGAACCTCAACACTAATCCTGATCCCAGCAGGGTACACCCACACACACACCCACACACCCACACTCACCCACACTCACCCACACCCACACACACACACACACACAGATCAATTCCTAAACAGTCAACTTGAGGTCTGCACTACTGCAGATTCCCATGGGACCTGGCACAATAACTTGCAGCACAGTGTTTTCAGTGTTGGTGTTGCACACGGGAGTGGGCGGGAAACCAGCTCACTGCAGGCAGGAGCGGGAGGATGTATGCATGAAGAGAAATCTTGCAAATTAAACAATAGCCTAAATAAAGTAGAGCAATCACTAAAACAGATATAAACAATATAACAGTAAAACAATTCAAATGAATGAAGTCATTCTTGAGGAACCGATAACGTGAACAACACACAAATTCTCATAGGTCTGATTCACACATACTGCATCTGTGTGGCGTGAGCGGCCTGGCAAGTCTTGCTTTTTATTTCAACGTCTATGTTAACTGGTCAGCGCTTTTCAAACAGGCTGCACATGTGAAGTGGCAGAGTCCCAGATGCTGCACTGAAGCACAGCGGTGTTTAGAGAACAGACCAGGTGGCATTTTTTTCTGTGCGTCACACAGCTAAATACACTGAAATTAATTAAACAGAAGACTCTAAAACTAAAAACGTGATTTGTTTATGTAATTCATGATGAAATACAATACATTTAAACATTCCGGGTTGCAAAGAGATTTCCCCTTGGTCTACCAGGCTTGAAACTTTGCCTAATGACAAGTCAGAATGCTGTTGAGGATAAACAAATATACTGTGTAGTTTAATTCCTGCTTTGTTTCTAGTAGGAATAAACAGTGTTTGGTGAAGTTACTCACAGTGAGCCTGATGACCATGGCTGTCATGTTAATGCAGTGAAGAATAATATATTCATGTCAGTTCGCCTGGACAGAACTGCGCGGGCAGGAGCTGGACAATATTTTTTGGTTGCAGGCAGGAGCAGGAGAAATCATTCCTATTTTCTGCAGGACTGGGCAGGCAAGATGAAATGTTACGGGAGCGTCCCACACAGACCTCTACAGTCAACCCCCTATGTAAACAACTCACTGTAAACAAGCAACTAAACATAAACAGAGGTGGTAACTGTACATTGTAACCACAGTTGCATTTCATAAAGCAGGATTTCTTTGTCTTATAGGACAAGATGTAAGAGACCATTCCACTGGGAAGTCATCACTTAGGGCGTAACAGTGCAGTGTGTAAGATTTAGTGGCTTCTAGTGGTGAGGTTGCAAAAATGTGGGTTAAATTCGAACGAGAAGCTGCCGAACGAGAAGCTGACCTCAGCTTTGCGGCTTTTTAGTGTTCGTCAGTTACTCTTTGCAGATGAAACATATCAGGAAACCAGCTGGAGTGATTATAAATGCAAATAAGTCGATTTGTCTCCAAATTATCAATGTTCACCTTAAATCTTTCTCTTTGCTGTTTCGTTAGCAACTAGAGCTACATTATCTTGAGCCAATATTTGCTTTGTCTGTTCTGAGCTACTGTAGAAACATGGTGGCCTCTGTTGAAAGAGAAGCCGCTTGCTTTATAGATATGAAGGACTTATTCTAAGCTAATGAAAATGCAACGATTTGTAGTTAGAGGTGATTATACACAAATGAATTTACCGTATTCCATTTCTGATAATAGATGCCCTTCATCTTACACACTTCGACTTTGCATTAAGAAACACCTCCAGGTGTTTTCCATGTTGTAGCATCTTCTTGTAAAGGATATGGACATTTTAAAGGGGAATTCCACTGTTTTGTTTTAATTTATGCATAATTTGATTGTTGGAAAACAAGTTAAGAGAGAGGTTTGTTGTGAAATGGTTCAGATTTCTTTACAGTGGAAGTGATAGGAACCAGGGGTCTTCATGACTACAACACAAAACCACCAGTGAACATACACAAATGTAAAAAAATGAAAAGGTACAATTTCTCTGGGGACTATTTTGCCTCACAACACTTCACCGCATTAAATGGAGTTTCAAAAATGATTTGCAACCAAATATTTCTGCAGAACTATCTTAAAACAGTATCTCAGGCATCAGGCAGTGTATTTATAACCATTTAATCTATTAACTTTCTGTGAGGGCACTTTTAGAGGCGGACGTCTGGTTCCTATCGCCAACACTGTGGACAGTTTTGACTCTGTAAGTTTCTCTAGAATGGAGAGTTTCACACCAAACCACTGTGAATGACTCTGTTTACATCTTAACCATTTAATTATGCTGACATTTTGGAACATCAGTGAAATTTCCCTTTAAATGTATGTCACAAAAAGGTCTTCTTGAAGAACAGATGGCCTGCTGAGTTGAAGTGTGGTTGTTGTGTGTGTTTAGGTGCCAACTGTAGCCGTGGTCTGTTCTGGTGGAGGTACCCGGGCCATGACCTGCACGCTTGGCTCTCTGAGGGGCCTGCAGAAACTGGGCCTGCTGGACACGGTCAGCTACATCACAGCAGTGTCCGGTGCCACCTGGTGGGTATGCAGGGGCATTGCAGGCAAACATTAAATTTTTACTATATTTTCAAACACTGGATTATGTAAAAATCCACTGGACTTTCCCTTTAATTATGCAGATATTCAGAAAAAATCTGTAATTCTCCTCAGCAGCAGTAGCTACTAAAGAAAACATGTTCAGCCCATTTCTGTTCTCTCTCTTAGGGCGGTGTCGTCCCTGTATGGTGACCCGGGCTGGTCAGTGAAGAAGATGGATGAGGGGATGCTATCCGTGCAGAAGGAGCTCAGTAAGAGCATGTCCAGCCTGTTCTCTCCACGGCTGCTGCAGTATTACAGTAGTGAGCTGGAGCAGAGAGAGAGAGAGGGACACCCCGTCTCACTCATAGACATGTGGGGACTCTTCCTGGAGCAGCTCATCTTTGGCAAGGTCTGATTTATTTTCAATGTCAGATAATCAGACCAATTATGACTCATTTCTGTTGTTCCATTCATCATGAAATTTGCACACAGTGTAAGGTAAAAATCGGACTCAGACTCTGGTTTCAAATAATGTAGAAAAATGAAAATGACTTTTATGTTTGTTTGTTTTTTGGACAGTGATGAAACTGGAATATAGGTTGTTGCCGGTATTGTAAATAGATAAATATAGCACTTCATGTTGCTCATGAAGTTCTAGAACTACTGTGAAACATATAATATTAAGATCTACATAAATATATATAAATATATATATATATATATATATATATATATATATATATATATATATAATATTTTCTTTACAAGTTACACTTAATAGGATACATGTATTGTATATAAATGTGTGTATATATAGTTCCTTTTTTTAGAAGAACATAGGTATACTGTCTGACCAGCAAGTAACGATGTCTAGAAATAAGTTAATTTATCTTCTATTAATGCAACAATGTCATAATTAATAATATATAATAATATTTAATAGTATATATATATATATATATATATATATATATATATACAGACACACACACACACTTAAACATCCCCCTTTTTTTTGCTTTAGAAGAAAGCATGTACACTTTCTGACCAGCAGAGGGCAGTCTCTGAGGGCCAGAACCCTCTCCCCATCTACACAGCAGTCAACACGAAGCAGGATGCCAGTGTTTCCATGATGGCTGGTAAATGCTACAGATGAAACCTATAATTCTGCACAGAGATATCATAATCCATAATCTGTTATCATCTGTAGTTTACTCCCTGTTGCACTAGAGCAGGATTTCTCAGTAAAGCTGGAAAACATTATCCGGAAGCAAATACTGTCCGATATGGATCCTCCTTTTCTATGGCATATTCTTGACTTTGGGCTTGTTATCTGGTTAACTGAGAAATCCTTCTGTAAATAATTCTAAAAATAATATAGGTTTTCACAAGACTTTACTTTAGATACCAAGTGTATCTTAAAATGAATTATGTTCTTCATCTATAAAGTTATGTTTCAGAGTCAGAGGGACTTGGTTTTATGCTAGTAGGCATTTCTACCTATTTGAGTCAAATCTCGCACAGCCACTTGATTAAGACCACCTCCTTATATCTACACTCACTGTCCATTTTATCAGCTCCACTGACCATATAGGAGGACTTTATAGCTCTATAGTTATGGACTGTAGTCCATCTGTTTCTCTGCATACTCTATTACCCTGTTTCTCAGTGATCAGGACCACCACAGGACCCCCACAGAGCAGGTATTATTTGGGTAGTGGGTCATTCTCAGCACTGCAGTGACACCGATGTGATGGTGGTCTGTCAGTGTGTGTTGCGCTGGTATGAGTGAATTAGACACAGCAGAGCTGCTGGAGTTTTTAAACACCTCAGTGTCGCTGCTGGACTGAGAACCAAAAACATCCAGCCAACAGCGTCCTGTGACCACTGACCACAGGATTTTCCTTTTTTATCTTACAGGATTTATTTATATATTTTGTTTACTCCTTGTTTACTTACTTGCATTTGTTTGTTTGCAGAGTGGTGCGAGTTTACGCCGTTTGAGGTGGGATTTCCCAAATATGGAGGCTTCATCCCTGCAGAGAATTTTGGGAGCGAGTACTACCTGGGTCACCTGATAAAAAAACTCCCAGAGACCCGCATCTCCTTCCTTCTGGGTCAGTGAGGAGTGTAATGGGCAGCAACTGCAGAATTTGAGTGTACAGGACTGTGTGGAAGTCAGAGACCACCCTTCATTTATTTAACCTTGTCAAAAGAGCCATTAAGTACAAGTTATGCATTTTTAGCATCAGGAAAAAAGAAGAAAACTCACATTTAACATATAATTACACCGAAGCATCAATGGCTAATTCTAATATGAGCGTTCAGTGAGTTGCTATTCCAGCTCTTCCAGTTGGTTGTTAGGAGTCACAGTTTCTCCTTCCTCATGCAAGTGGAGAATCTTAAATTAATGACTATTTAAGTGATACTTTTTTAATCCCACAAACGGCGAAATTCCACTTCCGCATTTAACCCATCCGTGAAGTGAAACACCACATACACACTAGTGAACACACACACACACTAGGGGGCAGTGAGCACACTTGCCCGGAGCAGTGGGCAGCCCTATCCATGGCGCTCGGGTTACGCGTCTTGCTCAAGGACACCTCAGTCATGGACTGTCGGTGCTGGGGATCGAACCGGCAACCTTACGGTCACAGGGCCAGTTCCCTAACCTCCAGCCCACGACTGCCCCCTGTAGGTCTACCCCATCTACTCCCTGTTCCTTAGTCCTACATCAGTTCTACTGCAGCTATGAGGGAGTCACTCGTACTACCACCACCATGTTCAAGGCTTGAGCTGAATTCACAAATTGGAAATTAAATTATTAAAAATGGTCTCTGAGTGTGTGTGTGTGTGTGTGTGTGTGTAGGTACATGGAGCAGTATTTTCTCCCTGAACCTGACGCAGTTGTGGAGAACCATGACTGGAGTGATGCCGTCTTGGACTCCATGGCTGGGGGAGCAGGTTAGCAGTATCGGTACGCAACATCTGGTTGAAACTTACGGCGCTTTTCTATAATTTGCCTTTTCTTTAATTCAGTTCATTCTGACAGGTGTAAACATTCCACCAGTGCTCTGGTGCGCACTAAACAACATCTGCCAAAAATCTGCAGCTGGTGGTCCACACCAAAAGCAGCAATTTAGCGCCAGAGCATGCTTTACACTTCTTCTATCAGGATGTCTTTGCTGCACTGTCCACATAAATCGGCCTGTTGTAACGTCTGATAATAACATGTAAATGAAAATATAAATGAGAATTTTTAAATTCATACCCACATCCTCCTGTTTTCCTCTGGGGTTTAGAGAGGGACCATAAACCTGCAACATTGGACACTCTGCGGGTCAGTCCTGAGGCGGTGGTTTTGAGCAGCTTCATGAACAGCCGGCCCGTCATCAGCAAAGCCTTTAACTTCCTCAGAGGTTTCTTCCTGCACAACTGCTACAGTGAGCACTCCACCTTCACCTCCTGGAAGGGTCAGAACTGTTTATTAATCTAGTTATTTTAATCTAGCCCTGCGGTCGGCACTATGCAGCTCTTTTGCTGCCCTGTTGCAGCTCCATAGCAGAATTAGATTTGTAGATATAAATAAAATAATGCAGAGAGCAGTAAAATAAAGCTGTGGATTGTTCTAACACAGTTTTGACAATAAATGGTCTTAAACGCTGGAGTCAATGTAGAACTGCTGTTTCACTCTTTAACCCTGAAGGTTGGTGCTCAGACTGCTGGTCATCTTAGTAATGCAGACAAGAATCTCACCTAACTAGTAGCTACCGAAAAAAGGCAGAGGGAAAGAATTGAGACGAACATCGATAAGTTGGAGACAAGTGAACAAGTGGACAAGTGGACTTGCATTTATTGCATCCAGCTGGTTTCCTGATATGTTTAATCTGCAATGAGAAACTGTCAAACACTAAAAAGTCATGAAGCTGAAGCTTCTCATTCCCCGTCTTCTTGTTTCAATTTCCCGTCCCACTTTAAGTGGTGCTGCAGTTACATTGTGGTGCCTCAGGCACCATTTAAAAGAACTTATTCTACTTTTGAGGAAAAGCTTCCTGCCGGAGATGTGAGAAAAGCGGTTATAGCTGAGCTAAAGCTTAAAGCAGAGCAAAGCAAGTCTGCGTTTTCATTTATATTATATTTTTTTGTCTATACTAAGACATTAGCATGTAATGAGATACCAATATGCTAAAATGCTACTTCAGTAAAATGGACATAAAGTGCTCTAAAGATGGTTTGATTTTTGCTGAAAGGACAAAACGACTCTTCTTAACATTTCGGTTGCCAACTTCTGCTCTAGCATGATCTAAGGTCACAGCTTTACTCCCCTTTTTATTTGTTTTCTTATTGTAGTGTAGATTATTTTATTATAATAATTGTATTACTGATTTATTACATATGATGGTAAAATACTAATACAGTACTACTACTATCTGTTGCTGGTGGTCGTTAAAGCGTTTTCAATACAGATACTAATACTGTTACCTTGACATCGATACCAATTTCTGAACGATACTTTTTACGATATGTTCTTTTAAATAAGACACTGAAAGTGGGCGTGGCTTGAACTAGAAATGAGTGCAAGGTACTGGAAGTGAGTTTACTTACTTAATGGATTACGGACTAATCAAGAAGCCCTTATCTTAATAACATGCATACGAAATGTAACAGACAGCCAATCAGCAGGCTAGATTTTGACACAAGTATGCTTATTGGATGCAAAGACTGACTACTACTGAAACTTTAAATGGAATTAAACCATATGCAACCTTTTGCCACTCAGTAGTGCTGAGGAGTAGGAGTCCTCTCTCTCTTTCTCCGGTTTGCATTGAATCGTATTGCTCGAATGTCCTGTGTTCCTGCTCACTGAGACTATTTAAAATCACTAGCATATACAAACATTGCTAGAATCAAAACTGTCTGGTCAGTCTTGCTAATTAGATGGGATCTCTTAGCTTCCTTGTTTGTCTGTTCATTAGACATTTTCCACAAAGGAAATTTCATAATTTATGATTCTCTTCCCAGAAGTGCTAATAGTGAGCACATCCAGCTTAATGTTACTTTAATATGATCACACCTCCCACGATTGCATGCAGTCTTTGGTCATCCTGCCATACTGTGACCTCTATTTATTGTACTTCTATAACGACTGGGTCCACCTGAAGTCTGCTTAAAGGAATAGTTCTCCAAACTTGGTCAATCAGCCAGATGTGTTTGGTGTCTTAAGTTTGATTCTCTAATTTTGCACCGGAGCTACAAATGTATCGTAGATTTTACTGTATACACTTAAAGATGGGTCTTCTATGGTTCTTTAGTAAAGAAAATGGTTCTATATGCAACCATGAACACAGAAAATGTTCTTTGCTTTGTCAAAAGGTTCTTCAGATTGATGGAGAATGTGCTGTAGATGATTGTATTTAGAACCTTTTCGGAAATAGATTTTATCGTAAAAATAAAAGAACCCTTTTCTTAAAGGTTCTTTATAGAACCATTTATAGCACAGCCTATACTTCTTACTTTACTGAAGAACCTTTGGAGAATCATTATTTGTATGAGTGCAAAGTAATGGAACCTTGTTTCCCACCTGTTAAAATGATGCTAACTGCATCTCTAGATTACCCCACACTTGCCTCAAACATGTGGGCTTAATCTCTTATAGACTTACTTATGCTGTTTCTCACTCTGTATGACTGACTTATCTATAAACATGGAATAATATTGTTAGCATAGTTAAAAATACTAGCAGCCACCCGGAATACTGACTTTTTAAATGTGTATTTGTTTTGTAGATACTCACCTGGATGCATTTCCAAACAAGCTGACCCCGATGGACTCCAGACTGGGTTTGGTAGACTCTGGCTTTGCCATTAATGCAGGCTTCCCTCCGGTGCTGCGGTCACACAGACGTGCAGACGTCATTCTGTCCCTCAACTACTCCTGGGATAGTGACCAGTTCAAGGTCAGAGACATCGACATCAGCACAAAGCAGTGGGACAGTTACCAGATAGAGTTAATAACATAAAAATACACAATGAAATATATTAAGAATTATGGATACTTAAACAAACTTTCACTTAATTTCACTATGTATTTCCCATTATATGTACCTTAGAACTATATTCAGTTGTTTTTTCCTCTTTCTGTTCCATTTTAAATTTCATTTTTGAATTTTTATTTATGTTGAGTAAAAATAGAATTATATATTTCCTTTGTCTTACAACTTGTTTAGGGAAAAAATGTTGGGATATATATTATGATGTTATATTTTTGTCATATAACCCACCTTTGCTTTTACGTGTCTGCTGCAGGTCCTGAAGCAGACGCAGCAGTACTGCACTGACCACCAGGTGGCATTCCCCAAGATAGACTTTAACAAGGTGGCATCAGAGCTGCAGAGGGAGGTGTACGTGTTTGAGGATGAGGACAATCCTGAAGCTCCCATTGTGCTTCACTTCCCTCTGACTAACGTCTCCTTCCGACAGTACAAAACCCCAGGTAAACTCCACTGAACACATCCACTCAAAAGAGGCTGAGTTACCACAGTAATATCCTCTAGTAAAAGCTAATTTACTCATTTAGAGGTGAATGTCTGGTCCCTGTTACCAGCACTGTGAACCAAACCACTTGATTTTGTTGACATATTAACGATTTAAGTGTGCAGAATTGTTTAAATTCTGTGGAGTTCCCCTTTAAGAGTAAATCATTAAAAGTGAGACATGACAAGTGGAGATTTTTGAACATGAGTCGAAACTCAGGTAAGGCAGTTTGGTTGAATAACCAATGCATGTAGAAACTCCGGCTAGTTGTTTCAGCCGTTGTTTACAGCACAATATTCACATTAATCTAACTGCTATGTGTGTAAAATAACCTTTGTGAAAAAACATGAAAGCAAGTGAAAAATACTTCCTAACCTGGTGTTACCTGGTATAACCATATTTACATTACAGGGCAACAACGAGCACAAGAATAAACAAACTCTGAACTATTATATATTAATCCTCAGTGATTTGTTGGGTGTGTGTAGCTGGTGTGCGTTTTCAAAGTGACCAGATAGACCAAACCAAATTATTGCAAAAGTTATTGCAGATATAATAAAGAAGGACTCTTTGATTTTATGTGAACAATTTCTGACTCAAAGCTCATCAAAACCAACAGAAACTGCATGAATAGTGCGGTTTCTTGTAATTCATACCGCACTGTGTTTGTGCATAGAAGAGGAGAAATGTCTTTATGATTTGAATTTGATGAAAAAATTAGAATTTTTGCATTGTCATGAAAAAACGGATAAGTAAATTTGGACTTTTGATTAGTTTCTCTATTTAGGAATTATGAGGCATCTGAATTTTATGCTCCACCAGAAGCATCACAGAGAAGAAGATGAACATGATGAAATATTTTTTACAAAGTTGAATATCAAATTGTAGACAAATGTCTGTCATTAGAGTACATGGGTGGTCTTTTCACTGGGCAAAGGTGGACAGCCACCTAAGGCCCCCTAGAGTCAAGGGTTGGGTTCGATTCCCCGGCCAGGCAACCAGGGTCCTTTCTTTGTGGTAGTTGCATGTTCCTCCTATATTCCAAAGACATGTAGTCAGGCACAATAGAGATACTAAATTGTCCCTAGGCAAGAATGTCTGCCCGGTGATGGACTAGCAACCTGTCCAGGGTGTTTCCTGCCCCCCGCGCACTGAACGCTGGGCTAGGCTCAAGCACCCCCGTGACACAGGAGGATAAGTGACTTAGATGATGAATGAAAGAATGTGATCAGCACAAATCTCTCTACACCGCTTTACTGGACATTCTAGCAATATAGATATTTTTGAACCATGTTAGTTAATTTATCAACTTCACTGGAAGCAATTGGATTGTCTGACACAAACTGTTTCTTCCTGACATGGTTTGTTCCATGTTGATGGTCAGCTCTAATACATTTGCCTGGAAACCCAGAACAGGGAGAGTCTGACCTCAGTGAGAACTGCCTACAGCTAAATTGTAAATGAACATCATTAATAATTAAAAGATGACCATAAATCGTTTGCAGCAATAAGTGAGTCATGGCTATTCAGCTTAGCTTCTAAACGTCTGTGTACACACATACGGATATCTGATAGATGTCCATATATACAGCATATCATAAGGGTCAGAAATATATTTTAAGATATACGTGCACACGTGGTGTACAAAAGCAAGTATCAAATATTGTCAATATTGGATCTATTTGTCTGGTAAAATACTGTATTGGGAACGACAGCAAACACGAATTGGAAGGCGACGGAAACAGAGCGGGGTCAGCAGATGCTGAGGTGCATAGTGCACAGAGGTCGCCAACTTTCTGCAGAGTCTCTACAGACCTCCAAACTTCATGTGGCCTTCAGATTAGCTCAAGAACAGTGTAGAGAGCTTCATGGAATGAGTTTCCAAGGCAGAGCAGCTGCATCCAAGCCTTACATCACCAAGTGCAACGCAAAGCATGGAATACAGTGGTGTAAAGCACCACCACTGGACTCAACAGCAGTGGAGACCTGTTCTCTGCAGTGATGAATCACGCTTCTCCATGGATGACTCTGGCGGTTTGGCGGTTGCCGGAGAATGGTACTTGTCTGACTGCATTGTGCCAAGTGTAAAGTTTGGTGGAGAGGGGATTATGGTGTGATGTTGTTTTTCAGGAGTTGGGCTCGGCCCCTTAGTTCCAGTGAAAGGAACTCAATGCTTCAGCAGACCAAGAGATTTTGAGCAATTTCATGCTCCGAACTTATTGGGAACAGTTTGGGGACGGCCCCTTCCTGTTCCAACGTGACTGCGTCCAGTGCACAAAGCAAGGTCCATAAAGACATGGATGAGCGAGTTTGGTGTGGAAGAACTTCACTGGAGTCCTGACCTCAACCCCATAGAACACCTTTGGGATGAATTAGAGCGGAGACTGCAAGCCAGGCCTTCTTGTGCAACATCAGTGTCTTTGGTCAAAATGGTCAAAAATTCCAGTAAACCCACTCCTAACCCTTGTGGAAAGCTTTCCCAAAAGAGTTGAAGCTGTTATAGCTGCAAAGGGTGGGCCGACATCATATTAAACCATATGGATTCAGAGTGGGATGTCACTCAAGTTCATATGCATATGAAGGCAGACGAGCGAATACCTTTGGCAATATAGTGTATATTTGAAATCCATATATTGCCAGATATCAGATTTTCATATTGGCATGTATGTAGTTCATATTCAAAGCAATCAGATTTCAGTTTTTCACACTTACACCAAATGCTGCCAACACGTTAGGTGTCTTTCGTTTTGCACTGGAGCGAGAAGGCTACTGTGGCGAAGAAGTAATGGAAGCTTATATCTTTAGCATGGTGCTAACTGCAAGTCTAAGTGGAGATTCATGCTGAATTTTTCTCAAGGCGGAAAAAAGCAAGGTGTATACTTTTTTTTGTAGCAACACGATCCAAACTAAAGTGTAAAATCAACTGCTCGTGACCAGCAAACGTGGTGCTGCGAGCATTTAATCTAAACCGAAAAGTTTTATTTGGTTATGCGCATAAAACACAAGGTGCTTCCAGAAATGTTTGGGGTCGACTTTGAGTCCCATTCCAAGGGATGAGAACTGATGGAGTTGATTCCACACAATAATCTCGAAACCACAACGGAATAGGCAAAATAAATAGTACAGTATTCATTTTATTTTATCTTTAACAAGGAAATTTCATAATGCTAATGCTAGCTAAATAAACTTAGCTGACTAAAGGGGGCTAAACTCTACCTGACTGTCCTATTTCAAATCTTTCAGGTGGGAAGATGTTTGTGCTAGCAATGTTTTGTTTTTTTGTTTTTTCTGGAAACTTACAAATATGAAAAGGATAACTAAATTGAGTAATTACATTTGCATTTCCCATGTAAGTGTGCATTTTATGACATAAAAATGTGCCTGTTAGACCCTCCCACAGTCCTGTGAGCCCAAAACCGGTCACAATATCTCTAATATTGGTACTTGTGTAGCCTCAAGCTTTCCTGGTGTAACCAGGAAAATAAAGGCCGTATATAAAAGGGATGCCAACGCCAACCAGCTGTCAGACCAAGACACTACAAACTATAATAATGGACCAGTTTTCAGCATTTATTTCTTTTAACTTGTTCAAGTTAAAGGCACCATCTTGTATAAAAAAAAGTACTTGGCCTGTAAGTCTAGCTTTAAACTACTCAAGTTCATTTGTGATCTTATTGAAGAGAACAAGAACTTCAGGGGGTAAACTAAAGCCCAAAACAAGCTAGAAACCAAAAAGATAAGTAAACTGTTAGAAAAACTGAACTTCAGAAGATTATATTCTATGCTGTGACCTTTTGCTCTGCAAGAAAAAGATATGTATAAGCATTAAGATACGCGTACGGGAAGCACAAAGCTTAAAGGAGCTGCACCAGTAAACAGGATTCTTTGCTTCTCAAATTAACTGCCGAGAACTGGTGTGGTCAAATCTGAAGAAAGCATGACACTGCCTGCTTAGCTATAAGAACCTTGTTCCTATATCTTTTCTTGAGCATTTGCATTCAGGCTTTGTTCTGTGTGTAACCTGCTCCCTTGCTGCAAGAATAAAAGACATCAAAGACAACCAGTGATCCCAGGCTGTTTATTTACACATAAACTCATCTAAAAAAACAAATTTACAATTTTAAACCTACCTCCCAAAACCAGGAGAAAACAACATATAAACAAAAATGGAGCACCCTCTGCTATTCCCAATCAATTTCCCAGACATTAATCCTGTGGGAAAAAGTGATGAATGAGAAAGAGAGCACAAAACACAACACCACATACACCCAAGATCGTAAGACTAGTCCGTCAAGAATCACTTCCATACGAAATGACAGGGAATTACTGTGGACAGAACTAACCTCGGCCCCGTTAGCAAGGGTTAAAATGTCTCTAGCAGCAGTTGCTAATGCGCCGTGATTATATTTGACTTTGTTTTCCATTTTGCCTTAAGTAAAATACAGGTGGACTATTGATGGACATATTTTTCAGACAGCGACAGCAGAATTTCTTACTTGAAACTGAACATCACTGTGTGGTGTCGAGACCAAAGCTTGGAGTTGATTCTTGATTCCCGAAAGCCTGGAAATGAGGAATCGATGCCTTTTGGGATCTTTCGGGTCAAAAACAGCAAGCAGAACATGTCTTACCCATTAAAAACAATAGAAAAAAAGAACCTCAGTCCCCGTCCAGTGTTAACCCCCAAAATCATCTCAAACTGTGTTGTTCTATAATCACTAATGGGCTTGATAATGTGGTTTCTGATGCTGTAAGAAACACTGTTATCTATACACAAGGATGAAAGGGTTTTTAGCCATGTCACATCATTTTTTGCTTTTTTTAATCCAGATGAGAAGATAGCAGTGATGTTACTGAATCTGTCTGTGTTAACAGGTGTGAGGAGACAGGGAGAGAAGGAGCTGAAGGAAGGAGACGTTGATGTTAGCACTTACGCCTCTCCATAAGTCACCAAGAACCTGACCTATGCTCCTCAAGACTTCCAGAGACTGACTGACCTCGCCTCCTACAACATCCTCAACAACAGAGACATCATCACTCGGGCACTGCAGAAAGCTCTACACAGGAAAAGACGCAATGAGCAGCCAGACAGCCCGGCCAGCCTGGCCAGCTCGAACAACACAGTCTGGACACGAATTGTAACTAGCATAACGTCCCTGCTCTGACCTAAGAAGTAACTGTACAGCTGTAGGGATAATTTTAATAATAATAACCTGTCTGACATCAGCTCCAGGTGAGAGTATCGCTTGCGTGTGTCTGTTCAATTGCCGCTCCTCTTTTTGGTTAGCTGTTTTGAATTTCGAATCTTTCTACTGTTAGCTCTTTTCCAGTCCCGGTTGTCTGTGCGACATTCACTGCTGCTGTCCTACTCTGCTTCTCGGCTGACTGCGGCGGCCTTCATCGCCGCTGCGCTACTCTGCTCAACGGTTGTCTGTGGCGGCACTCACCAATGTTCTGCTACCCTGCTCCCTGGCTGTCTGTGGCAGCATTGACCGCTATTGTACTACTCCGCTTCTTGGCTGACTGCTTTGACCTTCATTGCTGCTGCAATACTTTACTCCTCAGCTGACTGCAGTGGCCTTCACTGACCGCTGTGGCCTTCACTGCCACTGCGCTACTCTGCTCCTTCGCTGACCGCTGTGGCCTTCACCGCCACTGCGCTACTCTGCTCCTTCACTGACCGCTGTGGCCTTCACTGCCACTGCGCTACTCTGCTCCTTCGCTGACCGCTGTGGCCTTCAACGCCACTGCGCTACTCTGCTCCTTTGCTGACTGCTGTGGCCTTCACCACTTTTGCGCTAGTCTGCTTCTCGGCGGACCATAAGCTGCGCTCACCGCTGATGACTTGCTAAGTAATCACTTTTAATTTTGCTGGTTAATTTTGTGTATAAACCTCTCCTATTTAATAATGCACTTGTTGAACTCCATGGCATTGCTGTTAGCCATTAGCCGTTTATATTCTCTGTGTTTGTTTCTGGTTAGTCCAAGATTTGTGTGCTATACTCGTTCTGAGCTACATAGGTTCAATAATTCCAATTGCCTCTCTAAAGCGGCTGCTGTATTTGCCTGTAAAGCACGTATATTTTCCCAACGTCATTGTGTCCACTGGCGCTCGAGAAGGTATCGTAATAGGTCCTTTCACTTTTCGGAAGGCACTAATATATGTTAATTCTGGACATCATCTTGTTCAGTCATTCATGATGCATGTCTGTAACATGGAGCAATGAGGAGCCGGACGCATATGCGGAGAAAAGCAAGATTTATTCAGGGCAAATCCAGGGTTGTGGTCATAACAGTCCAGGTTCAACGAGCCAACATGGAGAAATGGAGGGACAGACATAACGAAATAAACACGGACTGAAACACACAACGGAGGCCAGAATAAAAAAACACTAGCATACAAAACACTTCCAACAGCACAAACATTACATCCAAGGACCAGGAAACACAGGGCTTAAATACAAATAGGGATAATGACAGAAAACAGGATACAGGTGGAAAACACAGGTGGCAACAATCAGGGGCGGAGTTAGAAAACAAGGGAGCAGGACTGGGAGGTAAACACAAGCACATGTAGGACTGGAAGGTAAATAGACGCACATGGAAGACTGGGAGGGGCCAATCGTGACAATGTCATACTGCCAATTTATGTAACCCACGCTCTCTGCCTCATACAACTCCTGGCACCTCTTTTGCACTCTTGAATGTTCACTCTCTTTCTAGCAAATCACCCGCGCTGCAGGAGTGTATACTCAATAATATGACTGACATGCTCTTCCTAGCCGAAACCTGGCAACAAGCTGGTGACCTTTTCGCTTTAAACCAATCAACTCCCACTAATTTCAAATACAGTTGTAAATCCTGTTCCTCTGGGCGAGGAGGAGGTCTGGCTGTAATTTATAACAGTAAAATCATTATTGCTGAACTTAGCCTTACAGCTGTAACCTCTTTGGAATATCTTGCTTTGAAATGACCCAATTCCATAATTGCAGTATTACTCTATTGCCCTCCAAAGAATATTGCTCCTTTCTTTTCTGAACTATCTGAGCTACCTACCTACAGTTTGTGATTTCAGTGTTCATTTAGGACTCTCAAGACTGCAAAACTGGGGGCCTTCGTGGGCTGGAGGTTAGGGAACCAGCCTTGTGACCAGAAGGTTGCCAGTTTGATCCCCTCAGCTGACAGTCCATGACTGAAGTGCCCTTGAGCAAGGCACCTAACCCCCAATTGCTCCCCAGGCACCGTGGATAGGGCTACCCACTGTTCCGGGCAAGTGTGCTCACTGCCCCCTAGTGTGTGTGTTCACTAGTGTGCATGTATGTGGGTGTTTCATTGCACAGATGGGTTAAATGCAGAGGTCTAATTTCACAGTGTGCAAACAAAGTGACAAATGGTTCTCAATTCAGTATTTTACCTCGCTCCTCAACTGTTTCCAGGTTCCAAGTTTCTACGGTCACACCAAGGTCCTTGATCCAGTCTGCTCTGCTTCTGTATCTATTCTTAATCTCCACCCATTACTGTTTCTATTGTCTGATCACAAGATTATTTTGTTTAGGGCTCCTATGACTCTGCCTCACCACTCTTCTAAAAGATCCATTTCTTTCCGTAAGATTCAGTCTGTTGACCTCCTTAGTCTTAGCCAGTCCATTTCTACTGTGTTTCCTACTGATCTTGTTCCTTCTTCTCCTGATGACCATGCTTCTATGCTTAATGCTGCACTTTCTGACTGTCTTAATGCACTAGCACCTTGGAAATCTAAAACTGTTAACTTTGTCACCTCCATTCCCTGGTATACCAAGAGAACACTTGTTCTCTTGATCCCCTTCCAACAACCTTAACTAAAGCTTATCTTTCTGCCCTGGTCCCTCAACTCACAATTCTTGTCAATAACTCGCCTCTCTATGGACACCCTCTGCTTACAAGATTGCTGCTATCACACCCATAATTAAAAACCTGGCCTTGATCCACTAGAACTCAGCAATTACCATCGCATTTCTAACCTCCCTTTCCTGTTCAAAGTACTTGAATGATCTGTGGCTACCCAACTCCAGTATTACTTATCAGATAACTGCCTCTTTGAACCATTCCAGTCTGGATTTCATCCCTCTCATAGCACAGAAACTGTCTTAATAAAGGTCACTAATGACCTCCTGGTGTCTGCGGATATTGGTGCTCTTAGCATCCTTCTTCTACTTGACTTGAGTGCAGCTTTTGATACAGTGAGCCACTCAATCCTCCTATCAAGGCTGCATGATCTGGGCATTAGGGGCACTTTCCTGGAGTGGTTTAAGTCATATCTGACTGGAAGAAAACAGTTTGTCACCCTCAGTGCTCATAATTCTCATACATCTGTGGTTACTCAGGAGGTCCCTCAAGGCTCAGTCCTTGGACCTCTTTTGTTTATTGTGTACATGGTTCCTCTTGGCCACATAATACATAGTTTCAAGCTGAATCTTCACTGTTATGCGGATGACTTTTCAGATTTACATTAGCTCTCAATCTATTAAAAATCCACCCCTCACTCAGCTTGAAAACTGCATAACAGAAATTAAAACCTGGATGAAGCACAACTTTCTCATGGTAAATAGTGATAAAACAGAATTTATTTTTATCTAAAACTTTCTCTCTTTCCATCGTCAACGTAACTTTGTCAGTCTGCTGCAGAAACCCTTATTCATGCATTCATTTCTAGTCACCTGGACTATTGTAATTCTCTGCTTGCTGGTATTAACTTCTCCCATTTATGCAAGCTCCAGATGGTGCAGAATTCTGCTGCTTGCCTTCTCACCTGCACTTGTGCACATCAGCACATTACACCCATCCTGCAACATCTGCACTGGCTTTCTGTAAAATACTGCATAGTTCTTCTCTTCACATACAAAGCTCTACATAACCTTGCTCCTTCTTACTTGTCTGATCTATTTATTCCCTACAAACCAACTCCCACTCTCTGCTGGTTTACTCACTGTCCCACCTTCCAACCTGCATGGGTACAGTGATCGTGCTTTCTCTAGGCTGGCTCCCCGACTCTGTAACTCTCTTCCCTCACATATTCAACAGGCCAACTCTGTCTCTACTTTTAAATCTAAACTTAAAACCTGTCTCTTTTCGATTGTTTATAACTGTTCTCAATCTCAAACCAGCCCTTTTGCCAAGTCCTGCTGTTTTTGCTTGCGATGTTATGACTGTGCTTCGTGTTCTTATGTTTGTCTTTACTGTTCTGTATTTTGAAAACCTGTAAGCGTCTTTGAGTTCTTGAAAAGTTCTATATAAGTATAATTTATTATTATTATTATTATTATTATTATTATTATTATTGTTATTGTTGTTGTTGTTGTTGTACAAAGTTCAATTTGTTCAATGGGCAGCATAAAGTCACCTCAGGTCAATCAAAAAACACATTACTTCATGGATGCTTCTTTCACTGATGTATTTGCATCTGTATTGTATTTTTGCAAACTTACACATGAACTGTGATTATAAGGAAGGTTAATTATTAAATAAAAACATTTAAATGTACTTGAATTTACTAATTTCCTAAATTACCAAATGACCTGCTAGAAAACTTTTTTTTGTTGTTGTTGTTCCATTTTTCCTACTATTCTCCTCAATTTAGTTGTCTCCAATCGCACCCACTAGTTAGGACTCCCCCCAGTCACACGATAACACCAGCACTAGGAGGGTGAAGGCTAGCACAGGCTTCCTCCGAGACCTGCGAAGCACCACAGCATCTTTTTGAACTGCCGCTAACACAGTGTTTTTGGACAGCTGAATGTGCTTGGAGGAAAGTGCCAATCACCAGATCTGTTATATCAGCTAACAGACACCTGCGCTGACTAGCATTGCATTCGGTGATGGGGGGGAGACAGGGGGCTATCCTGCCCACCCAGAGAGAATGAGACCAACTGTGTTGTCTTATGTAATGTGGGAGTGACAAGTAATTATGCAATATGACACGAGTTAATAGGACCTATTCTGCTTTTTCCCTTTCCTTTAGTATGTTGTCGCTTTTTGCGCATGTAAATGTTCTGCAAAGTCACAAATCTCAAAGTTCCCTCCACATGGAGAAACTCTCTCCCACAGAAACCACTTTTCTCAGCTGCCTCCTTTGTTAAGAGATGACATCATCTTGTAACACAGTGCTTACTGCCCACCTATTAGCACACCCTCACACAGTGCACAGAAGCTACTAGAGGAGGAAGAGTGTGTTCAGTGTTATAGTGTGCGGAGAAGACTGATATGGCAGAATGGACGTCGCTGGAGAAACTGCCACAGCGGAGTTTACAGCTGCTCAGGAGAGAAGGATCTGTTTGCAGACCGCAAGACAGGGGCAGAACGTAGAGAGACAGAACTGCTCTGGAGGTTGGCCAATCAGAACAGAGTGGGTTTAAAGACACAGGAGCTCTAACAGAGGTGTTTGAGACAGAGGGTAAATAGGAAAAGAGAAAAATAATGTGCTTTTTGATATCGGAAGCATGTAAATCTGTTCTAGACCATTAACAACAGGAATAACAGGTCCTTTTTAAGAACTATCTCCTTAATTTCTCTGCTATATGGATGTAATTTAAGAAAATGTACTTAAGTAAGTACTACAATTTTAAAAATACCACCAAAAAAAAAAGATGGATGGAGCTGAATATTATTTCTCAGGCCATCCTAGCAAGCCGCTGCTTCCTGCAGTAGGGAATTAGACTTAGATTTGCACTTGTCTTCGTGTGAAATGGACTGCATGCTAAGTCTAAGACTGCAAAGCTATTCACTGGCTTCACTTCCTGAGTGAGTGATATTCTGAACTCAGTTTCACATTTAGAATTATAAAAAAAGACTCAGTTCACACAACAGTAATTTCAGGCCAAGCTTAGTCATACTTAGAGATGCAACTTGTAAGCTTTGTTTATTATGCTTTCCTATGAATAAAAGTAAACAAACTGAGCTTAGTCTTTGATGAATGACGGCCAAGTTAAAGTGATGCAAGTTTCGTGTCCGAGACATTAGCAAGTCTATTTAACATTGCTTAAAAACTCAACATGCTTTATCTTGTTGGCTACTTTAGCCTGGAGCTGAGCGATATGGCCCAAAATCTAATCACGATAAAAAATTTCATATCATTCGATATCAATACATATTGCGATTAATGTCAAATCATTAGTGTATCATGCAAGTTTGAAGACTGACTTTTGCTCCTGAGTGGTCAGGCCTGTTTGAACCTTTTATGATCAGAACATGACAAATACTCGCCAGACAGCGGAACATTTCACAAATCTGTCATGGGACAGTGGGAAAAAGTTTCTGGTCAGCTGTTTTTACCAGCTGGAAAAGCATAGCCACATTTTTGTGATATTCATAATTTAAGAAAGAAAACTCTTTAGCTGTCTGGTGATGAGCGCTCGGCTATCTGGTTACAAATGCTAAACTGTTTTGTTTCTCAGCATTAGCTTAATATGAACAGCAAACATTAGCAGGCTCGGTAGGTGATGGATCACACCGTGTTATTGCCATCATTCCTACCACATCCATGTCAGAGCATATCACAGTATTCAAACACCAGCTAGCGACGTCTGGGTTTTTCTATTCTATCACAATAGTTTGAGGGATGAGCCGAGTCCTCCTTTTCGGTACGTTTAACTGAAATCAGTGCTTTCTTGTCTTGTCTGATCTACAGTAACATCAATTTGCCATGCTGTGCGAGTAACTCGAGCGCTTCTTCTAAAAACAGCTAGCCTCAGAAACTAGTGTTCTCTCACTCTGAATGCCACACACAGCTTCCTCGGTTTGCTTTCGTCCATATCAGGGCTCTAACTTGCATAAACCCACTTCTTTCTTTCATTTTCGTTGCTTGGGAGTGCACTAGTAATAAAATATGACTTTTTGAGCTCTGTAACAGCGCTTTAGCTAAGAGGTGCAGACATGATTTGATGCTGCTAAAGCTTGTTAGGATGTACAAAAAGAGTGAGGATGAAGATGATGAGGACTTCATGGAGGAGTTTGTATCAGGTGATGAAGATGATGAGGACATCATGGAGGAGATTGTATCAGTTGCTGATGAAGATGATGAGGACTTCATGGAGGAGTTTGTATCAGGTGATGATGAAGATGATGAGGACTTCATGGATGAGTTTGTATCAGGTGATGATGAAGATGATGAGGACATCATGGAGGAGTTTGTATCAGGTGATGATGAAGATGATGAGGACATCATGGAGGAGTTTGTATCAGGTGATGGAGGAGTTTGTATCAGGTGATGATGAAGATGATGAGGACTTCATGGAGGAAAAGAGAAAAAGAATGTGCTTTTTGATATCGGAAGCATGTAAATCTGTTCTAGACCATTGACAACAGGAATAACAGGTCCTTTTTAAGAACTATCTCCATAATTTCTCTGCTATATGGATGTAATTTAAGAAAATTTTGAGGAAAATGTACTTAAGTAAGTACTACAATTTTAAAAATACCACCAAAAAAAAGTTGGATGGAGCACAATATTATTTCTCAGGCCATCCCAGCAAGCCGCTGCTTCCTGCAGTAGGGAATTAGACTTAGATTTGCACTTGTCTTCATGTGAAATGGACTGCATGCTAAAGTGCAAAGCTCTTCTCTGGCTTCACTTCCTGAGTGAGTGATATTCTGAACTCAGTTTCACATTTAGAATTATAAAAAAAGACTCAGTTCACACAACAGTAATTTCAGGCCAAGCTTAGTCATACTTAGAGATGCGACTTGTAAGCTTTGTTTATTATGCTTTCCTATAAATAAAAGTAAACAAACTGAGCTTAGTCTTTGATGAATGACGGCCAAGTTAAAGTGATGCAAGTTTCGTGTCCGAGACATTAGCAAGTCTATTTAACATTGCTTAAAAACTCAACATGCTTTATCTTGTTGGCTACTTTAGCCTGGAGCTGAGCGATATGGCCCAAAATCTAATCACGATAAAAAATTTCATATCATTCGATATCAATACATATTGCGATTAATGTCAAATCATTAGTGTATCATGCAAGTTTGAAGACTGACTTTTGCTCCTGAGTGGTCAGGCCTGTTTGAACCTGTTTGATCTACAGTAACATCAATTTGCCATGCTGTGCGAGTAACTCGAGCGCTTCTTCTAAAAAAAGCTAGCCTCAGAAACTAGTGTTCTCTCACTCTGAATGCCACACACAGCTTCCTCGGTTTGCTTTCGTCCATATCAGGGCTCTAACTTGCATAAACCCACTTCTTTCTTTCATTTTCGTTGCTTGGGAGTGCACTAGTAATAAAATATGACTTTTTGAGCTCTGTAACAGCGCTTTAGCTAAGAGGTGCAGACATGATTTGATGCTGCTAAAGCTTGTTAGGATGTACAAAAAGAGTGAGGATGAAGATGATGAGGACTTCATGGAGGAGTTTGTATCAGGTGATGATGAAGATGAGGACATCATGGAGGAGTTTGTATCAGGTGATGATGAAGATGATGAGGACATCATGGAGGAGTTTGTATCAGGTGATGATGAAGATGATGAGGACTTCATGGAGGAGTTTGTATCAGGTGATGATAAGGATGATGAGGACTTCATGGAGGAGTTTGTATCAGGTGATGACGAAGATGATGAGGACTTCATGGTGCAGTTTGTATCAGGTGATGATAAGGATGATGAGGACTTCATGGAGGAGTTTGTATCATGTGATGACGAAGATGATGAGGACTTCATGGTGCAGTTTGTATCAGGTGATGATGAAGGCAGAGTTTGTATCAGGAGATGACGAAGATGAGGACGACATGGTCGAGTTTGGTTTGTATTGGTTTAAACAAAATAACATTTACGAGGATGATAATGGGGACTTATAACAAGTAATGATGAAGATGATGATGATGGTTGTGAGAACTTCTTGGCAGATTTTATAATGTGTGATGACGAGAAGAAGGATTTTATAAGCAATAATTCGCAGGATTGTCTTCACATTAGGTATTAATTATTGACGCTATCACCAGCCAAATTTCAGAATCATCTTCATGACAGAGTTACGCAGAATGGCAAACAGACTTATTCTAAATAAACAGCCTGAGCGATTCTTCTGTGTTAAAAGGCAACTCTTTATAGCACTGAACACCCCCACCCTCACCAAGCCAAACTGTGTGTACAGAAGGGACCCCTGCGTTAGTGGCGTGTGAAGGGCTTTCACATAAATATTTACCCGCAGGACAGTAAGCAGACAGCAGTGAGCAGGATGGAATGAAGTCAGTGGAGAGGCGCGCTGGTCCCGGGCTGAGAGACAGCAGCAGCAGCATGGGCTTATAAGGCCTTACACTGCCTAGAAGAACCTACGGCTGCTGGGTGGAGGGACCACAGCTCATCAGGGCTGCACGATATGGGCAAAATACCATATTACACTTACATGGCTATACACTATGATTGTGATATGCATTGCCATATATTAAAAACATCTTGATTTACCAAAGTTTGAGGTCGGCCTGCATTATTTTGGCCCAAATTATTGACCACTGTTGGTTCATGTACAAAAAAATTTGCAAAAAAAGTTGGGACGCTGTGTAAAATGTAAATAAAAACAAAAAAAGCAATGCTTTGTAAATAATTTAAATCCTATATGTCATTGAAAATAGTTCAAAGACAGCATATCCAATGTCAAAACAGAGTAATTTTATTGTTTTTTTTAAAATATATGCTCATGTATAATTTCATGCCAACAACACAGTCCAAAAAAGATAACAGGTAACATGATATGGGTATAAAAGAGCATCTCAGAGAGGCTGAGTCTTTCAGAAGTAAAGATGAGGAGGGGTTCACCGACATAACAGAAAGGGAATACAAGTCAATGAAATTCATCTTAGTTTAGGTCAGTTCAACCCAACTCAGTTCAATTCAGCGCAAAAGTCCAACTCAGTCCAGCTCAACTCAACTCAAGCCAGCTCAATATGATTGAATGGAAGCCAAATCAGCTCAGTGTAACTCAAATCAGTTCAGCTTAATGCAAGTCAGTTCCACCCAACCCAATTCAACTTTGAGTTTAACTCAGCTCAATCTAACTCAGTTCAACTCAAATCGACTCACTCAGCTCAGTTTGATACAATGGAAGAAAACTTAATACAGCGCAATCCAGCGCAACTGAACACAGCTCAGTCCAACTCAATTAAACACAGATCAATCCAACTCAATCCTTCTTAATTTAACACAGCTGAGTCCAACTCAATTAAACACAGCCTCAATCCAACTCAATCCATCTTAATTTAACACAGCTCAGTCCAACTCAATTAAATACAGATCAGTCCAACTCAATTAGACACAGCTCAATCCATCTCAATCCATCTTAATTTAACACATCTCAGTCCAACTCAATTAAACACAGCTCAATCCATCTCAATCCATCTTAATTTAACACATCTCAGTCCAACTCAATTAAACACAGCTCAATCCAACTCAATCCATCTTAATTTAACACATCTCAGTCCAACTCAATTAAACACAGCTCAATCCAACTCAATCCATCTTAATTTAACACATCTCAGTCCAACTCAATTAAACACAGCTCAATCCAACTCAATCCATCTTAATTTAACACAGCTCAGTCCAACTCAATTAAACACAGCTCAATCCAACTCAATCCATCTTAATTTAACACATCTCAGTCCAACTCAATTAAACACAGCTCAATCCAACTCAATCCATCTTAATTTATCAGAGCTCAGTCCAACTCAGTTAGACACAGCTCAATCCATCTCAATTTAACACATCTCAGTCCAACTCAATTAAACATAGCTCAATCCAACTCAATTAAATACAGATCAGTCCAACTCAATTAGACACAGCTCAATCCATCTCAATCCATCTTAATTTAACACATCTCAGTCCAACTCAATTAAACACAGCTCAATCCATCTCAATTCATCTTAATTTAACACATCTCAGTCCAACTCAATTAAACACAGCTCAATCCATCTCAATCCATCTTAATTTAACACATCTCAGTCCAACTCAATTAAACACAGCTCAATCCAACTCAATCCATCTTAATTTAACACATCTCAGTCCAACTCAATTAAACACAGCTCAATCCAACTCAATCCATCTTAATTTAACACAGCTCAGTCCAACTCAATTAAACACAGCTCAATCCAACTCAATCCATCTTAATTTAACACATCTCAGTCCAACTCAATTAAACACAGCTCAATCCAACTCAATCCATCTTAATTTATCAGAGCTCAGTCCAACTCAGTTAGACACAGCTCAATCCATCTCAATTTAACACATCTCAGTCCAACTCAATTAAACACAGCTCAATCCATCTCAATCCATCTTAATTTAACACATCTCAGTCCAACTCAATTAAACACAGCTCAATCCAACTCAATCCATCTTAATTTAACACAGCTCAGTCCAACTCAATTAAACAGCTCAGTCCAACTCAATCCATCTTAATTTATCAAAGCTCAGTCCAACTCAGTTAAACACAGCTCAATCCAACTCAATCCATCTTAATTTAACACAGCTCAGTCCAACTCAATTAAACACAGCTCAATCCATCTCAATCCATCTTAATTTAAACATCTCAGTCCAACTCAATTAGACACAGCTCAATCCATCTCAATCCATCTTAATTTAAACATCTCAGTCCAACTCAATTAGACACAGCTCAATCCATCTCAATCCAGCTTAATTTAACACAGTTCAGTCCAACTCAATTAAACAGCTCAGTCCAACTCAATCCATCTTAATTTATCAGAGCTCAGTCCAACTCAGTTAAACACAGCTCAATCCAACTCAATCCATCTTAATTTATCAGAGCTCAGTCCAACTCAATTAAACACAGATCAGTCCAACTCAATTAGACACAGCTCAATCCAACTCAATCCATCTTAATTTATCAGAGCTCAGTCCAACTCAGTTAGACACAGCTCAATCCATCTCAATCCATCTTAATTTAACACATCTCAGTCCAACTCAATTAAACACAGCTCAATCCATCTCAATCCATCTTAATTTAACACAGCTCAGTCCAACTCAATTAAATACAGATCAGTCCAACTCAATTAGACACAGCTCAATCCATCTCAATCCATCTTAATTTAACACATCTCAGTCCAACTCAATTAAACACAGCTCAATCCATCTCAATTCATCTTAATTTAACACATCTCAGTCCAACTCAATTAAACACAGCTCAATCCATCTCAATCCATCTTAATTTAACACATCTCAGTCCAACTCAATTAAACACAGCTCAATCCAACTCAATCCATCTTAATTTAACACATCTCAGTCCAACTCAATTAAACACAGCTCAATCCAACTCAATCCATCTTAATTTAACACAGCTCAGTCCAACTCAATTAAACACAGCTCAATCCATCTCAATCCATCTTAATTTAACACATCTCAGTCCAACTCAATTAAACACAGCTCAATCCAACTCAATCCATCTTAATTTATCAGAGCTCAGTCCAACTCAGTTAGACACAGCTCAATCCATCTCAATTTAACACATCTAAGTCCAACTCAATTAAACACAGCTCAATCCATCTCAATCCATCTTAATTTAACACATCTCAGTCCAACTCAATTAAACACAGCTCAATCCAACTCAATCCATCTTAATTTAACACAGCTCAGTCCAACTCAATTAAACAGCTCAGTCCAACTCAATCCATCTTAATTTATCAAAGCTCAGTCCAACTCAGTTAAACACAGCTCAATCCAACTCAATCCATCTTAATTTAACACAGCTCAGTCCAACTCAATTAAACACAGCTCAATCCATCTCAATCCATCTTAATTTAAACATCTCAGTCCAACTCAATTAGACACAGCTCAATCCATCTCAATCCATCTTAATTTAAACATCTCAGTCCAACTCAATTAGACACAGCTCAATCCATCTCAATCCATCTTAATTTAACACAGTTCAGTCCAACTCAATTAAACAGCTCAGTCCAACTCAATCCATCTTAATTTATCAGAGCTCAGTCCAACTCAGTTAAACACAGCTCAATCCAACTCAATCCATCTTAATTTATCAGAGCTCAGTCCAACTCAATTAAACACAGATCAGTCCAACTCAATTAGACACAGCTCAATCCAACTCAATCCATCTTAATTTATCAGAGCTCAGTCCAACTCAGTTAGACACAGCTCAATCCATCTCAATCCATCTTAATTTAACACATCTCAGTCCAACTCAATTAAACACAGCTCAATCCATCTCAATCCATCTTAATTTAACACATCTCAGTCCAACTCAATTAAACACAGCCTCAATCCAACTCAATCCATCTTAATTTAACACAGCTCAGTCCAACTCAATTAAATACAGATCAGTCCAACTCAATTAGACACAGCTCAATCCATCTCAATCCATCTTAATTTAACACATCTCAGTCCAACTCAATTAAACACAGCTCAATCCATCTCAATTCATCTTAATTTAACACATCTCAGTCCAACTCAATTAAACACAGCTCAATCCATCTCAATCCATCTTAATTTAACACATCTCAGTCCAACTCAATTAAACACAGCTCAATCCAACTCAATCCATCTTAATTTAACACATCTCAGTCCAACTCAATTAAACACAGCTCAATCCAACTCAATCCATCTTAATTTAACACAGCTCAGTCCAACTCAATTAAACACAGCTCAATCCAACTCAATCCATCTTAATTTAACACATCTCAGTCCAACTCAATTAAACACAGCTCAATCCAACTCAATCCATCTTAATTTATCAGAGCTCAGTCCAACTCAGTTAGACACAGCTCAATCCATCTCAATTTAACACATCTCAGTCCAACTCAATTAAACACAGCTCAATCCATCTCAATCCATCTTAATTTAACACATCTCAGTCCAACTCAATTAAACACAGCTCAATCCAACTCAATCCATCTTAATTTAACACAGCTCAGTCCAACTCAATTAAACAGCTCAGTCCAACTCAATCCATCTTAATTTATCAAAGCTCAGTCCAACTCAGTTAAACACAGCTCAATCCAACTCAATCCATCTTAATTTAACACAGCTCAGTCCAACTCAATTAAACACAGCTCAATCCATCTCAATCCATCTTAATTTAAACATCTCAGTCCAACTCAATTAGACACAGCTCAATCCATCTCAATCCATCTTAATTTAAACATCTCAGTCCAACTCAATTAGACACAGCTCAATCCATCTCAATCCAGCTTAATTTAACACAGTTCAGTCCAACTCAATTAAACAGCTCAGTCCAACTCAATCCATCTTAATTTATCAGAGCTCAGTCCAACTCAGTTAAACACAGCTCAATCCAACTCAATCCATCTTAATTTATCAGAGCTCAGTCCAACTCAATTAAACACAGATCAGTCCAACTCAATTAGACACAGCTCAATCCAACTCAATCCATCTTAATTTAACACAGCTCAGTCCAACTCAGTTAGACACAGCTCAATCCATCTCAATCCATCTTAATTTAACACATCTCAGTCCAACTCAATTAAACACAGCTCAATCCATCTCAATCCATCTTAATTTAACACATCTCAGTCCAACTCAATTAAACACAGCTCAAACCAACTAAATCCATCTTAATTTAACACATCTCAGTCCAACTCAATTAAACACAGCTCAATCCAACTCAATCCATCTTAATTTAACACAGTTTAGTCCAACTCAATTAGACACAGCTCAATCCAACTAAATCCATCTTAATTTAACACATCTCAGTCCAACTCAATTAAACACAGCTCAATCCAATTCAATCCATCTTAATTTAACACATCTCAGTCCAACTCAATTAAACACAGCTCAATCCAACTCAATCCATCTTAATTTAACACAGTTTAGTCCAACTCAATTAGACACAGCTCAATCCAACTAAATCCATCTTAAGTTAACACAGCTCAGTCTAACTCAATTAGACATAGCTCAATCCAACTCAATCCATCTTAATTTAACACAGCTCAGTCCAACTCAGTTAGACACAGCTCAATCCATCTCAATCCATCTTAATTTAACACATCTCAGTCCAACTCAATTAAACACAGCTCAATCCATCTCAATCCATCTTAATTTAACACACCTCAGTCCAACTCAATTAAACACAGCTCAATCCAATTCAATCCATCTTAATTTAACACATCTCAGTCCAACTCAATTAAACACAGCTCAATCCAACTCAATCCATCTTAATTTAACACAGCTCAGTCCAACTCAATTAAACAGCTCAGTCCAACTCAATCCATCTTAATTTATCAAAGCTCAGTCCAACTCAGTTAGACACAGCTCAATCCATCTCAATCCATCTTAATTTAACACATCTCAGTCCAACTCAATTAAACACAGCTCAATCCATCTCAATCCATCTTAACTTAACACAGCTCAGTCCAACTCAATTAAACACAGTTCAATCCATCTTAATTTAAACATCTCAATCCAACTCAATTAGACACAGCTCAATCCATCTCAATCCATCTTAATTTAAACATCTCAGGCCAACTCAATTAGACACAGCTCAATCCATCTCAATCCAGCTTAATTTAACACAGTTCAGTCCAACTCAATTAAACAGCTCAGTCCAACTCAATCCATCTTAATTTATCAGAGCTCAGTCCAACTCAGTTAAACACAGCTCAATCCAACTCAATCCATCTTAATTTATCAGAGCTCAGTCCAACTCAATCCATCTTAATTTATCAGAGCTCAGTCCAACTCAATTAAACACAGCTCAATCCAACTCAATCCATCTTAATTTAACACAGCTCAGTCCAACTCAATTAAACACAGATCAGTCCAACTCAATTAGACACAGCTCAATCCAACACAATCGATCTTAATTTAACACATCTCAGTCCAACTCAATTAAACACAGCTCAATCCAATTCAATCCATCTTAATTTAACACATCTCAGTCCAACTCAATTAAACACAGCTCAATCCAATTCAATCCATCTTAATTTAACACATCTCAGTCCAACTCAATTAAACACAGCTCAATCCAACTCAATCCATCTTAATTTAACACATCTCAGTCCAACTCAATTAAACACAGCTCAATCCAACTCAATCCATCTTAATTTAACACAGCTCAGTCCAACTCAATTAGACACAGCTCAATCCAACTAAATCCATCTTAAGTTAACACAGCTCAGTCCAACTCAATTAAACAGCTCAGTCCAACTCAATCCATCTTAATTTAACACAGTTCAGTCCAACTCAATTAAACAGCTCAGTCCAACTCAATCCATCTTAATTTATCAGAGCTCAGTCCAACTCAATTAAACACAGCTCAAACCAACTCAATCCATCTTAATTTAACACAGCTCAGTCCAACTCAATTAAACACAGATCAGTCCAACTCAATTAGACACAGCTCAATCCAACTCAATCCATCTTAATTTAACACAGCTCAGTCCAACTCAGTTAAACACAGATCAATCCAACTCAATTAGACACAGCTCAATCCATCTCAATCCATCTTAATTTAAACATCTCAGGCCAACTCAATTAGACACAGCTCAATCCATCTCAATCCAGCTTAATTTAACACAGTTCAGTCCAACTCAATTAAACAGCTCAGTCCAACTCAATCCATCTTAATTTATCAGAGCTCAGTCCAACTCAGTTAAACACAGCTCAATCCAACTCAATCCATCTTAATTTATCAGAGCTCAGTCCAACTCAATCCATCTTAATTTAACACAGCTCAGTCCAACTCAATTAAACACAGATCAGTCCAACTCAATTAGACACAGCTCAATCCAACACAATCGATCTTAATTTAACACATCTCAGTCCAACTCAATTAAACACAGCTCAATCCAATTCAATCCATCTTAATTTAACACATCTCAGTCCAACTCAATTAAACACAGCTCAATCCAATTCAATCCATCTTAATTTAACACATCTCAGTCCAACTCAATTAAACACAGCTCAATCCAACTCAATCCATCTTAATTTAACACATCTCAGTCCAACTCAATTAAACACAGCTCAATCCCACTCAATCCATCTTAATTTAACACAGCTCAGTCCAACTCAATTAGACACAGCTCAATCCAACTAAATCCATCTTAAGTTAACACAGCTCAGTCCAACTCAATTAAACAGCTCAGTCCAACTCAATCCATCTTAATTTAACACAGTTCAGTCCAACTCAATTAAACAGCTCAGTCCAACTCAATCCATCTTAATTTATCAGAGCTCAGTCCAACTCAATTAAACACAGCTCAAACCAACTCAATCCATCTTAATTTAACACAGCTCAGTCCAACTCAATTAAACACAGATCAGTCCAACTCAATTAGACACAGCTCAATCCAACTCAATCCATCTTAATTTAACACAGCTCAGTCCAACTCAGTTAAACACAGATCAATCCAACTACATTGATCTTAATTTATCAGAGCTCAATCCAACTCAATCCATCTTAATTTAACACAGCTCAGTCCAACTCAATTAAACACAGCTCAATCCAACTCAATCCATCTTAATTTAACACAGCTCAATCCAACTCAATCCATCTTAATTTAACATAGCTCAATCCAACTCAATTAAACACAGCTCAATCCAACTCAATTAAACACAGCTCAATCCAACTCAATCCATCTTACTTTAACACATCTCAGTCCAACTCAATTAGACACAGCTCAATCCAACTCAATCCATCTTAATTTAACACAGCTCAGTCCAACTCAATGAAACACAGCTCAATCCAACACAATCCTTCTTAATTTAACACAGCTCAGTCCAACTCAATTAAACACAGCTCAATCCAACTCAATCCATCTTAATTTAACACAGCTCAATCCAACTCAATTAAACACAGCTCAATCCAATTCAATCCATCTTAATTTATCAGAGCTCAGTCCAACTCAGTTAAACACAGCTCAATCCAACTCAATCCATTTTAATTTAACACAGCTCACACACACACACACACACACACACACAAACACACACAATCTTAAGACGCTTCTCCCTCAGGGTTGTGGGGGTGCTGGAGCCAATCCCAGCAGTCATCGGGCGGAAGGCAGGATACACGCTGGACAGATCGCCAGTTCATCGCAGGGCAGACAAATAGACATACACAATCAGTCACACACTCACACCCAGGGACAATGTAGCATGACCAATTGGCCTAATTGCATGTCTTTGGACTGTTGGGGGAAACCAGAGAACCCGGAGGAAACCCATGCAGACACAGAGAGAACATGCAAACTCCACACAGAGAGGACCCATATCACCTGGCCAGGGATCACACAGCTCAGTCCAACTCAGTTAAACATAGCTCAATCCAACTAAATCCATCTTAATTGATCCCAGTTCAGTCCAACTTAATCCAGCTCAACTAAAGACAGCTCAATCCAACTCAATTAACCACAGCTCAACCCAGCTCAATCCATTTTAATTTAACACAGCTTAATCCAACTCAATTAAAGACAGCCCAATCCAGCTGCATTAAACTCAACTAAACACAACTGAACCCCACCCAATCAGGTTCAAATAAACACATCATAATCAAACTCAATTCATTTTACTGTAACACAGCTCAATCCAATTTAATCCAGCTCAATTAAACACAACTCAGTCCAACTCAATACACCTTAATTTAACACAGCTCAATCCAACTTAATCCAGCTCAGTTAAACACAATTCAATCCAACTCAATACACCTTAATTTAACACAGCTCAGTCCAATTTAATCCAGCTCACTTAAACACAACTCAATCCAACTCTATACACCTTAATTTAACACAGCTCAATCCAACTTAATCCAGCTCAGTTAAACACAACTCAATCCAACTCAATACACCTTAATTTAACACAGCTCAGTCCAACTTAATCCAGCTCAGTTAAACACAATTCAATCCAACTCAATACACCTTAATTTAACACAGCTCAGTCCAATTTAATCCAGCTCACTTAAACACAACTCAATCCAACTCTATACACCTTAATTTAACATAGCTCAATCCAACTTAAACACAACTCAATCCAACACAATATTCCTCAATTAAACACAACTCAGTCCAACTCAATACACCTTAATTTAACACATCCTAGTCCAACTTAATCCACCTTAATTTAACACAGCTCAGGCCAACTTAATCCAGCTCAATTAAACACAACTCAATCCAACTCAGTCCATTTTAATTTGACACAGCTCAAAACTCAGTTCAGTTCAATGAGTCTCTAGCCAGATCAGTTTAATTGATCTTATTCTGCCAACCTGAAAAAAACAGCACAGACTGCCATGACTTCCATGCTGGTCTGGAGCTGGTTTCGCTGGTCACCCTGCATGGCCAGGCTGGTTAACCAGCAATGCCAGCATCCAAAGCACAACATATGCTGTTTTTTTCTAGCAGGTTGGCGCAGTTCAGCTCTGCGAAACCGTCGCGACTGTGTGAACTTTCAACAGCGTGAAGACGAGGAGCACCTCTGGGTTCTGTCCAGACCGCAATGTGTTGTTTCATGTCAGGATGAGCAGTGGGTGCTGCACGAGCTCTTCTGCAAAAGCAGTCAGTGTTTTGGTAAACACGCGCACGCTCACACACACATTACCTCCAGTTTGCGCTGGAGGAGGAGAAGGAGGAGGGGGAGTAAGGGTCAACCCCCTCCCGCCCCCCACCCCACCCCACCTCCACCCTTTGCGCATTCCGCGCTTTGAATAGCGCATTATTGGGGTGCGTTCACGCACAAAGCACGCACACCTGTGGGGGTCAGCCGCTTGACTAGAGAAAATGGTCCGAGACTCTGTTTATAAGAGCATCTGAAGCGGTCCAGGGTCAGGACACGTGCTGCCCGCTGCTCCCCGCCGATAGGATGGCAGGACGACGCCGCTGCGTTTGAAGCGCACGCGTTGTTGTGGTGTTGGTTGTGCCTGCGTGCGCGTTCCGGACTATCCAAGGCGATGCGCGCCGAGCAGAAGCGGCGGGGTCCCGCGTGTGCGGTGGCGCTGCTGCCCCACGCCATCCTCATCCTCTCCCTGGTCGGCTACGCGCTGCTGGGCGCCGCGCTCTTCCACGCCATCGAGGGAAGAAGCGATGGAAACGGGACGCGCGAGGGTTACCGGGAGTTCGTGAAAGCGGTGGTGGAGACGGTGCGCAACAACTCCGGTAACGAACCCGCATCACACACTCCAAAATGAGGGCTCTCCTGGGGTTCTTTAGTAAAGGCAATGGTTCTTTTTTGAACCATGAGTTCTGTTTAGAACCATTTGTATGCGTAAATGGTTCTTTGCATGATTGAATGGTTCTTTCAGTTGATTGAGAATGTGTTGGTTTTACTTTAGTATTGCTTCTATATACATCTATATGCATATCAAGGTATATACCATCTGAAAAAAAAAACATTTTACCATACACATAACCGTTTATGGATGAAATAGAACTCATGGTTCTTAACAGAACCATTACCTTTGCTAATAAACAATTGAAGAGCCATGTGTCTGGAGAGTGGAGGCTCTTATTGAGCTGATGAGTTTAATTCAGTGGGTACTAATTTGTCCCCAAATAACATTTTGGGTCACGCTTTCTTTTACAGTCCCAGTTCCGAGACAATTTTACAGTTAATTTTCAAAAATGATCTGCAGAATGAAATGTTTATGATGTAAACAGAGTCATTCAGAGTGGTTTGGTGTGAAACGCTTTCTTTTAGAGAAACTTACAGAGTCAGAGCTGTCAACAGTGGTGGTGACAGGAACCAGACATCCACCTCTAAAAGCTCCCTCACAGAAAGCTGTTACGTGAATGGCTATGAATTCACTGCCTGATGTCTTAGAGATTGTTTTGTGACTTTTGACCAGATTTTGACCATAAACTCTATTTATGGTGGAGGGATACATGCAGGATGTTGTGAGGCAAAGTAGTCCCCAAATAAAACTCACTATTTCAGATTTTACCACCACCAACTTTCTATATAAAACTCATGTAGGTTCACTCACTGGTGGTTTTGGATAGAAAAAAAATACTGCAAATAAAATGATGGAAATAAAAATAGTTTAAAAAAAATTAAGATTTATATTTGTATTGTAGTCATGGTGACCCCTGGTTCCTATCACCACCACTGAGTTTCTCTAGAGTGGAGCGTTACACACCAAACCACTCTGAATAACTCTGTTGAAAACCCAAACACTGAATTATGCTGATGGAGTTCCCATTTAAGCAAATAACACTGAAATGCCAAACAGGTTCTCGATTGTAACTCTGCTAAGTATAATTGTTTTGGGTAAAAAGGAGATAAGTTACCAGACAGTGTAACTAAATTACACTGAATTGCCAGGAAAGTAGTTCAGAAAAAATAACAGGCTTCTGCAGTTTTATCCAGTTATATGTATTTATCTATTACCTAGAACTGAAACTGAATCTGGGCTGCAAAAAAGCAGTGGTTTTCATTGTGGTCATACTGTGTACTTACTTCTTACGTCTTCTTACACTTGTGACATTATAGAGAAATTTTACTCCAAGTAATTATTCAATTCTGCAATATTTTACTAGATACTTTATCAGAATATTATCTAGAACCTGTAGGGTGTTTGTTTATTTTACACAGTATGATAACTCACCCCATTCTGTGGGCTGCTTCAGTGTAATTTAGTTCAAATGTATTAAAATGTACCATTATGTTACCCAAAATAATGACCTAGTGCTTACCTTCTTAAAAGCTAGAACAGTGTTACTGCTTTCTGAATGGATTTTTACCCTCCTGAGTAACTTCTATTTGTAGTTTTACATCTACTCAGCCCACTGGGGTTGTGCACCCCTGATCTACAGAGAACACACTTAAATAGGACATATTTCTTTCAACAAAAATCAAACCACTTTGGGAGCGACAACATTTTATGTCCATTTCACCATCTTGGTTATAAATGTGTCTCAGTATGTGCTAATGTACTAGTATAGGCAAAAATGTGTAATGTAAACAAAAACGCAGACGTACTTTGCTCTACTTTAAGCTTTAGCTCAGCTATAGCTGCTTTTCTCACATCTCCAGCAGGAAACTTTTCCTCAAAAGTGGAACAGTTTCTCTAAAATGTCTCTCAATGTTTGGCTTTTTACGAGGCTGAATCAGCTTCTCATTTGCTAGCTTCTTGTTCTAAATTTCCCGTTCCACCTTAAATAGGGCCTGAGGTGTCAGAATGCAACTGCTGCACCATTTAAGGTGGAACATAATAATTTAAACAAGAAGCTGGTGACTAAGAAGTGATTTTAGCTTTGCCACTTTTTCATGTTTGACATTTTCTTGTTGCAGATTAAATGTATCAGGAAACCAGCTGGAGTAATTCTAAATGCAAATAAGTCCATTCGTCTCCAAATTAATGATGTTAAATCTTTCTCTTTGATGTTTCGTTAGCAACTAGCTAGACAAGATTGTTGCCATAACGGTATGGTGACCAGCAGTCTGCATGTCAATCCTCAGGGTTAAAGAGTGAATTAGCAGATATACATTAACTCCAGTGTTTAAACTGAGTTGATTGGTCACCAGAGTTTTATTTTACTGCAAAGGAGGATTATTTTATTTTACCTACAAATCTAATTCTGCTGCAGAGCCACTACAGGGCTGTAAAAGAGCCACATGTTGCCAATCCCTGCCCTGATCCATTCACTGCATTTGGAATTGTGTTATGTGAGCACCCTGATCAAATATCAGATGTATTTCTGCTCCAGTCACATTAATGCGATTCAATAAACATAAAACAATTTGATGATAATTTCGCAGGGGCAGATATTTAATCAAACCACATCAATGGCTCCTTAATGTGTTTCTAATATATTACAGCAGGGCAATCACAATATGATACTTTGTAAGTAAAATATGAGGAAAACATCTTCTAGGGGCTGCACATGACATCACTTGTGAAGTGTCATCACAATATTTATACTTCACAATCACAATAGATGGAATCATAATCTATACATTTTATCTGCACAGCAGATTTGGGCCCAATCCCATTTCACCTCTTGCCTCTACCACTTAGACCTCTGTTTTGCATGTTCATGTCAAGGGGTAGGGTGTCCTGATTATTGTTGAGATAGAGGGGTGGGGCAAAGTGGGCAAAGAACTGCATGGCCCTCCATACAGAGGTTCTTCAGAGACACACTCCATACAGAGTGTTATGAGAAACAAGAAAAACCAGTAAGATGGCTGGGCGAGCGACCAAAGAAACACAAAAATATGCTCCATTTAAGGTGGAATGGGAGAATACTAACAAGAAGCTGGCAAATATCTGACTTCAGCTTCGTATCACTGAAGAATTAGGGTTGGGTGATGATAAATAATTGCTGCTTTTTAAAGGCATATGATGCCTTAAATGTAATTAAAGCACAGCAGTGAGGAGCTGCTGTCACTGCAGACTGGCAGGGTCACCTACAGAGCAGCACTAGTAGCCTGTTAATTAAGTAATGTTGTGTTTTTGTTTAAGGGTCCCATTTCGTATAGAAGATTTCAATCACTACATCTTGTAACTCAGTTCCAAGGGAGAAGGTGACACTCGAAAACAAGGGGTAGGGATAAAAATAAGGAATGAGACTTGGCCTTGGTGATGGGAAGAAGTGAGAATGAGGCAAGAAGAACCACACAGCCCACAATACAATGGAGGCCGACCTTTAAATGTCACATCAATGGTGCACCGATGTGTTTATGACAAATTGCAAAGCAAATCACAATTGCATAATTATAATTATGATTTTCTGATATGTCAGCGAGCCCAGCAGTTTTAGAGAAACTTTCTCACTCTGAGCTCCTTCTCCACCAGCTAAGCCTGAAGACGCTCTGCTGAATGATGTGGGCCAAGATCTTGAGATGATCTTGAAGGATTACAAGTCTGTGTGGTCTCAGAAGCCTGAAAGGTGGCACTTCTACGGCTCGCTCTTCTTCTGCTGCACAGTCTTCACCACTGTGGGTGAGGTTTCCACTCTCTGATTGTCTCTCTCTACATCATTCTTTGAAGAAACAAATGAGTTCTGAACAGGAAGCATTTTTGCTAAGCAGAATAACAGACATAACACTCAGGCATAAATGTATGTTCCACTGGAGGTGGGGTGACTTTTTTGTCCCTCTTTTAGATGAATCCAGAGGTTGTGGGGGGAAGTGTAAATTGAGTAGGTCTACTCTTACTGCCCAGCTATCATGATCCAGATAATTAGATAATACAGTTATAGCATGGACTGACTGTTGAAAATCCATCTGAAGTACACACAACTGTGAGGAGCTTTTTCTGCTCACGGCTTTACCAACATCATTTCCATGGTTACACTACATTCATTTTCATGGTTACGCTATACCTATTTCCATGGTTACAATATACCCACTTCCATGGTTACTTTACCCTCATTTCAATGGTTAAGCTACACTCATTTCTGTGGTTATACTATACTCATATCCATGGTTATGCTGTATTAATCTCCATGGTTACGCTATACCCATTTCCATGGTTACACTATACTCATTTCCATGGTTACACTACACTCATTTCTATGGTTAGTGAATGTTTGTGTTTGTGTGTGTGTGCGTGTGCGTGTGTGGGTGTGTGGGTGTGTGTGCTCCCCAACTTCACTCTTCCAAAACCAAAACAATGCCCCTGCTCTCCGTTCTCTAAGCAGAAATTACTGGACCCTCCCACAAAGATTTTAAGTTTTACTTCATTCAAACAGTTTCACCTCCTCCTCCCCCACGCCTCTCTCTCGAATTTAATGGTGTGTTGACATTATTTGCATGACACACTGACACATTGTGTACTTTGGCTATAATGGCCTGTCATGAACATACAGAGTAAACGCAGGGCCACCTACTGTAACCAAGCCAATCACAGATGGACAGGAGAGAGTCAATACATGCACATCTCCCGAGAGAGATTAGGAAGGAAAACAGAAAAGGATGCTTTGTTTCAGGGGTATTTTTATGATCAAATGTGGGAGACACTTGTCTGCCTTCCGGAGCTAGAGCAGAACTCATTTGAATGTCATCATGTGTGACAGGTACTTTTGGTTTTGGTTTGTCAAAAGAAAGAAATGAAAGTACTGTCTCACTCAGTAACTGACCGCCCAGGTGCATAATTTCTCTGTAGACAGAAGTACATGAACCCAGGCGTGAAATTCTGCAGAAAAACGGAAGCTCTGCAATCTGTAGGTGTAGTTCAGTAACAGTTCACATGTAAAACACTAGCATGATGGCAGAAACATAGCAGAATGTGTGATGTTGAACGTATAACTATATTTTCTTTAATACACGACACTGCCTTCTTCCAACAGCACAAAGAAGAGAAAACCAGACAGTAAATCCTGTCACTTTCATTTCAGCAAACATTCTAATGCTAATACTAATAAAGAACTGTTGCTAGCTAACAGCTAAATTAGCATAGAAAGGCTAATTAGTGCATTTAAATTAGGTAAATGAACAGACTTTTCATAACGTGGTGTAGTGATTAACACCTCTGCCTTCTACACTGTAGACTAGGGTTCAATTCCCACCTGGGTCAGCACCCTACACTATACCAATAAGAGTCCTTGGGCAAGACTCCTACCACCACCTTGGCCTACCTGTGTAAAAATGATTGAATTGTAAGTCAGTCTGGATAAGAGCATCAGCCAAATATTGGAACTGCTTTTGATGCCAATGATCACAACTTTCTAATTTACAAGCTTGAATTCTGGGTAGTCCTCTAAGATAAAGTTTTAGAATGGTCAAAATATTTAACAAATAGACAGTTCTTAGTTTCATTGGGAAACCATTAATTAAAAAAATATTAACATTTCTTGTGGAGTGCCACAAGGTTCAGTTTTAGGGCCTTTGTTTTTGACTTTGTATGTTACCTCTAGGGGATGTCTTTAAAGCTCAGCAAACTAAAAACAAATGCTAGTTTGAACTGACTTTAAAAGATAACAGAAACCAAACCAACAGAGCTGAACAAAGTTTACATAAAAGACAGCAACTGATGGTGAACGTACAAAGCAGAAGTTGACTTTTATGTGTCAGTAGCTTGTTATTCAAATTTTCTGTTCCACCTTAAATGGTACAGTAGTTACGTTCCGGAACCTGACTGCTGCACTATTTAAGGTGGAACAGAAAATTTGAATACAAAAAGTTACTTTCAGCTTTGTGGTGAACGCTAAACTAAACGCAAGAGCTGTTAAATTTGATCAAATAGAGAGCTGTTTCTTGAGGAAAACATTCTTGAAAAGAGCTGAATGGGGGCGCTTTGATACTGTTTATGCTTTGCTTCTAGCTTATGGAGGTGAACTTGAACTCTAACGCTTCTCTTATCTGCTGAAATGCAATAAGCCAAGCATGAGGACAGTAACAGACATCTGACGACATTGCTATTTATCGAATTTATGGCAGGAAATGAATCAATTCACATGAAAGGTTCCCAGCTATGTAGGGTCTCGTGTGCAGTCAGACGCCTCTTCACATTTCTTCCACTTTGGGTTTCGAGTCTTTCCAAGTCATGACACTCAAGTCTAAGTCAAAGTCAGAGTCATTGATGTTCTAGTCAAAGTTGAGATGTAAGTCTTTTTTGATTGTATTGAGTCGAGTCTCAAATTTGTGACTTGAGTCCAAGTCAAATGACTTGAGTCCACACCATTGACCCACTCTCATTAGCTGACCAATTACAGTCAGCAAACTGAAGCTGCACTTGAGAGGAACAGTAATTTACCTGGTAAATTTATGTTTACAGTTTGTGTTTTTATGTGCATAGGTTTATGTACAATTCCAGTGAAGTTGGGACGTTGTGTAAAACAAATAAGAACAGAATACGATAATTTGCAAATCATTTTCAACTATATTCAATTGAATACATTGCAAAGACAAGATATTAAATGTTTAAATGGATAAACTTTATTGTTTTTCGCAAATATGCACTCATTTTGAATTTGATGCTTGCAACACGTTCCAAAGAATATGGGACGGGGGCAACAAAAGACTGGGAAAGTTAAGGAATGCTCAAAAAACACCTGTTTGGAACATTCCACAGGTGAACAGGTTAATTGGAAACAGGTGAGTGTCATGATTGGGTATAAAGGGAGCATCCCTGAAAGGCTCAGTCGTTCACAAGCAAGGATGGGGTGAGGTTCACCACTTTGTAAACAACTGCGTGAGCAAATAGTCCAACAGTTTAAGAACAACGTTTCTCAACGTGCATTTCATCATCTACAGTCCATAATATCATCAAAAGATTCAGAGAATCTGGAGAAATCTCTGCAAGTAAGCGGCAAGGCAGAAAACGAACATTGAATGCCCGTGACCTTCAATCCCTCAGGCGGCACTGCATTAAAAAAATTATTCTGTAATGTAATACCACATGGGCTCAGGAACACTTCAGAAAACCACTGTCAGTGAACACAGTTCATCGCTCCATCTACAAGTGCAAGTTAAAACTCTGCCATGCAAAGCGAAAGCCATATATCAACAACACCCAGAGACGCTGCCGGCTTCTCTGGGCCCGAGCTCATCTGAGATGGACTGACGCAAAGTGGAAAAGTGTCCTGTGGTCCTGAGTCCACATTTCAAATTGTTTTTGGAAATCATGGACATAGTGTCCTCTGGGCCAAAGAGGAAACTGTCCAGATTGTTATCAGCGCAAAGTTCAAAAGCCAGCATCTCTGATGGTATGGGGGTGTGTTAGTGCCCATGGCATGGATAACTTGCACATCTGTAAAGGCACCATTAATGCTGAAAGGTACAGGTTTTGCCATCCAAGCAATGTTTTTTTCAGGGCTGTCCTGCTTACTTCAGCAAGACAATGCCAAGCCACATTCTGCACGTGTTACAACAGCGTGGCGTCGTAGTAAAAGAGTGTGGGTACTAGACTGGCCTGCCTGCAGTCCAGACCTGTCTCCCATTGAAAATGGGTGGTGCGTCATGAAGCGCAAAATACGTCAACGGAGACCACGGACTGTTGAGCAACTGAAGTTGTACATCAAGCAAGAATGGGAAACGGTGGTTGGGATAGTGTAGTGGTTAACACCTCTGCCTTCTACGCTGTAGACTGGGGTTCAATCCCCACCTGGATAAACACCCTACACTATACCAATAAGAGTCCTTGGGCAAGACTCCTAACACCACCTTCGCCTTCCTGTGTAAAATGATCAAATTGTAAGTTGCTCTGGATAAGAGTGTCAGCCAAATGCCATAAATGTAAATGAAAGAATTCCACCTACAAAGCTTCAACAATTAGTGTCCTTAGTTCCCAAACGCTTATTGAGTGTTGTTAAAAGGAAAGGTGATGTAACACAGTGGTAAACATGCCCCTGTCCCAACTTCTTTGGAACGTGTTGCAGGCATCAATTTCAAAATGAGTGAATATTTGCAAAAAAAGTTTATCCATTCGAACATTAAATATCTTGTCTTTGTAGTTTATTCAATTGAATATAGGTTGAAAAGGATTTGCAAATCATCGTATTCTGTTTTTATTTATGTTTTACACAACGTCCCAATTTCATTGTCCCCACAGTAGCTGGCCTAAAATGTGTCCAGTGTCATGATAACCCATAATTTTGAGACTTGCTAAACCTGCCAGAATAAAACAGATAGATAAAAATGGCAGATCACAAGCAAAACTAGCATATCTTGTGTTTTGGATGTTGATATGCTGGAATGGTATGGAATTCATGCTGGTCTAAGCTGTTTTTTCAGTGGAGAAACTTGAAGGAAATTGCTGTCCCACTTCATATTAACATATTAACTGTGAAAGATGCAGACTGCTAAAAAACACATTTTGAAGCTGTAATTGTTTTCTTATTGTTTTCTGTATGTTATTGTTTTTAGTGTACTAAGGAAGCTGTGATTTGGTAATTAGGTAAAGAAGTTCCTAATAGCTGGAGTTCAAGAGCCATGAGCAACTGCCTTTAACAACAAAGAAGTAAATGCTCTCTAGTAAATGATGCCAGCATGATGCAAGTATCCCAGTGGTTTCCTCTGCTGGGTATGTAATGCCTCTTGGGAAGGATCCGGTGCACTTTCGCATCCTTTTCTATAGCAACTCTGCAGGCTAATGGCCTTTGAGGTCAACCAGAAAGCATGCTTGTTTAGTGACCTCAAAATGACATTTGTCTGTTTGTGTATTGGACTCAGTAGCAGGTTTGCTAAGGCAGCCCACAAGCAAAGTGTGTTAATTAATATTGGCTTTTCTTTGTCTCGGGAGAATCTCTTAATAATCTTCACTGTTAGGAGAATAGAGGATCTTGACATGAGCGTTTAAATGTAAGAAGTTCGGAAGAAAGTGAAGAAGAAGCAAGCTGAGTAATGTATCACTCCCACCATAGAGGACAAGGCTAATGATAATTTATGTTTGTAATACTGTGTGACATATTAGCCAGCTAGTTAGTTTGAAGCTCTTCCAGTAATACAATTACACCTCTGTTTGGCTAAAATGTACCAAAAAAATGAGTACAAATTAAGGTTTCTGTCATATTTCTGGGAAGCAGAGACAGCAGTCAAGCTTTTATGCTAACCTCTGGAGAAATTTCTTATATTGACAGCACTCTGCACTCAATTTAGGCCAAATGTTTTGTAGCTTTAGCATTCTCATGAGTCAGTCAGGGGCAAGTTTATCTCAAAATGATTCTGCTAAGTCATTTAGACAGCTATGCAGAGCTGGGTCTATTCTTGTAGTATCAAAGGACCATTTTCATGTTTGCATGTAAGCTCTTTCGCCCACCCAGCTGTGTTATTGAAACTAGTCTCAGTTCAGTGCTCAGCAGAAAGACAGAGCTGCTGGTGTGCTGCGGAGTTCACTAAACAACCAGCCTGCTTCAGTTTACTTTGAACAGTTCACTTTACAAAGCTTTTGAAATAGCCTAGCTTAGCAACCTTGACCCTGTAGCACATAGCTTGCTAGCTTACTAAAATAAACTGAGCCTATTTGAGGAAGAGGATAGATGAAGATGGGTGCTGGTTTGAAACCTTGAGTGAGCGAAGAACAAGTGTGTTCATGAGACTGCCTTGAGCTGTTAGCCAGCTATTAGGAACTAGGCCCATCTTGTGAGCCATCTTGACCTTTTCATGATGGATATAAACGGTTAATAAGGTTAGTTATTTGAGGTCGTGTGTGTATAAAAGGATACCAGAAGTGATAAAACAAAATGGATTTTTGGAACATTATCACCCGTGGTTGGTTTACAGATCTGCAATTAGGCCATTTGTAATGTATATTTCTCTCGGATTGCGTCTAGAAGAGGCTGAGAAAGCTAAACAGAGACAACATGGAATAGTTTGCTTCTAACATAATCACTGATAATGAGCTTTGAGAGCTTTCCAAACAGCTGAGGGGTATAGAGAGAAAGAAAGAGTAAGAGTCAAGCTGAAAGCACACCTGTTGATGCCCGTGTGCCAGTCTGTAGGGGGTTCTCTGTTTGGGGGCTCTTCTAAATGATTGTATAATCTGAGCCAGGAACCAGTCTTCCTCTCAAATGATGATGTCACCATCCCATAAACCATTGAAATTGATTTCTGCACTACAGAGTTAACAGGCTAGAAGATATTAGGCTATTTTCTTAGGAAATTATACAGGCTGGTTTCCATTAGTAAATCATAAGACCTATCAGAGAATTAAAGACTGAGCCACTCACTGAACCCTTTTGAACTCAAGTGTCGTTTGCATAGCTTTGAAATAATTGACGTTGCTCACATTCTTAAACCTTATATGAACTTGTTGTAGTGTAACTGCCAGCATTACCGCTGCTCCAGTAGATAAAATGTTGTAGATCTATGTAGGGCTGTAGCCCAAGAGTATTACTAGTCGAGATTGAGTCTAAAAGGGGGTGACACCAAGTCAAGAGCAAGGCAGAAAACAGATCTAGTCTCCATGAGGGCAAGCAGGCATTTCACCCATTACTTTTCAAAGTACTGGGGCGATGATCCACCATTTTCTAATTTAGGACACATACACTACCGGTCAAAAGTTTTAGAACACCCCAATTTTTCCAGTTGTTTATTTCAATTCAAGTCATTCAACTACAATGAATAGCTTGAAATGAAACCCCACCATTGGACTACTGAAGACTGAAAGAAGGTATTATGGACTGATGAATCAAAATTTAAATCTTCAATTCATCACGCAGGATCATTGTATGCTGTCCAGTAGGCGAAAGGATTGTTCCACAGTGTGTCAAACATGGAGGAGGAAGTGCGGTGGTCTGGGGCTGTTTTGCTTGATCCAGGGTCGGTGACTTGTACAGAGTGAGAGGCACCCTGAACCAAAACGTCTACCACAGCCTTCTGCAAAGCCATGCAATACCCTCTGGTATGCGCCTGGTTGGTCAGGGGTTCATCCTACAACAAGATAATGACCCAAAACATAAGTCCAAGCTGTGCCAGAACTACCTCAGGAAAAAAGAACAAGATGGTAAGCTTGAAAACATGGAGTGGCCAGCACAGTCTCCAGACTTAAACCCCATCGAGCTGGTTTGGGATGAACTGACAGAAGAGTGAAATTTATTTATGGGAACTTCTGCAACAGATTTGAAAAAGATAATATATTACAAAAACTCATGAACATGTTTATAGAGACTGTTATTAACATGACATGAAAGGTAGTTTTAGATACTTACTCAGTGGCCTAGTGCAAATTTCCCCCACCACTTTTGAAGGTGTGGCACCACCACTGAGTTCTCTTTGAAAGCATGATTTACTCAGCGTAACTCAGCTCTCTGCATTTCCCTGCCTCCCTCTCTCTTTGTGGTGAGCCTCATTTTAAAGCTATGTCCTAGCGGCTCCGGCAGAGATCACTCAGCCAAACTCCTGGACAGTCTGCTTCCAAACCTACCTGGTCCAGCTCATCGCGTCATCTCAGTATTAGAGCCAGATGAGCCAAATTAGGAAGTAACTCTGCAGGAGACTAGAATCGAGCTTAGCATCCAAATCCAGGTGATATCACTGTTTTTTTTTTTATCAAATCACAGCCATAAATACGTTCAAGAAACAAGGCAGGAATTCAAGGGGGTTTCATGTTGTTTGCTCTGTGGTTTGAATATATAAATCTGCAGAACCTGGCACACCCCTGAAAGGACAGCTTCTTTTTAATCCATTTAATACTCAAGAAGCCTGTCGATCATGTGTCTTAGCAAATGATAATGCTACTGACTAATGGGGGGATTCTTGTTTGCGCAACCATATACGACCCAGATCTCAACCCAAAGTTGTCAATCCTGAAAAATGTATCAGCTGATGTTTTTTTTTTTTTGGAAACATGATTTAATTGGCAGCTACTCATTTCGATACCCTACATGTACTGTAAGTCATGGCCTGTGCAACAAGCAGTTGGTATGAAATACCTCATTTACTGCAGCCAAACTGAGGCCTTGTCCACGTGGATCCAGATATTTTTTAAAATAATTTTTTACCTACTTTATTAAAAAATGTATCGCCCCCTGCTGGAGTCGTAAAATTTAATTTCACGCTCCTCAAGAAGAACATTGAGTGTGTTTACATGTACGGAACAATCAGATCACAATCAGATTTCTGCAGTTCAAATTCAAATGGTCATGTAAACACCAAGATCTTTGAAATCCAATTAAGAAATCAGAAAAATTTACGTCAGAAATCATATTTTTTCAGTGCATGTGAACGCTTACTCTGATTTTTTTTCAGATTTCTCAGTCTGCACATGTGCAATACAGCAAATAAGCAAGCAGCGTTGCAGTGAGATGCCAGCAAGACACTTTACTTGATTACAGTACTTGATGAAATGAAGGATTTAAATATTTTTCATCTTCTAGATGATGTATGTTCAAATTTTCAGGTAAAGTGGTGCAAAAAAAAGCCACGGCATGAAGTTTGAATTTTACATTACTACCTGGTTGTAAAGTGGAAATCTCAATGGATACTCAATGGATTACTAACAAAATCGGTTATTGGATTATTAGCTGCATGTAAACACACTCATTGTGAGAACACAACGTAAAGCTAAAGCAGAGATTTTCTAATGATGTGACAGCGCTATGTTACAAACACTGTAGACCTTGACTTGCAGGGCATCAGAACTCCATACCTCAATATTTCACACAGATGCAAAGTCTGATTTCTGCCAGAAAATAAAAGCTTAAAAAGTGAAAGAAATCCTATTGTTTGCTGCTATTATAGAAATCCTATTTGTTTGCTATTGTTGGGGTGGTTTACAAAACCAAGTCTACACTAACATCTCTGTAACATTCTGATCAGGCAGAGTATCTGAGGTTTTTGTTTTGGCTTTTCATTTGAATCATGCAGTTATGAACACATAGAAACAACCGCAGAAACACAGAAACAGAGAATTATGACCACACAGAAAATATCACATCAGTCATATTTCAGACGAATTTCTGCACACCTGAATAAATGAAAACAGCATGAGTTAATGTGATAATGTGATATTAGTATTTTGAAAAAGTATAGTTTTTCAAAAATCTCCACCCTGGAGCCAAAGCAATAATACGTCAAATTATTAAAACAGTTACATTTTCAACTAAAAGTGTAAAAAGTGTGTGTAAGACAAAAATATTTCTCTGCGCCGACCAAGTATGCTAATACTTGGACACAGCTAAGTGGACACAGCTAGATGGCTGGCAGCATGAATGAGTTTTCAGAATGCCCAGGTTTGAAACATCAATTCATCTTTTTTCTCCCTTTCACTGTGATGATAAATAATAACTTCAATAAGGCTTCAAAATGTGTTCTGCTACTGCTTTAGCTATGCCATTGTACTTTAGGCAGTGTGTCATGCAGTGCCATGAGCCACATAATCTAATCTATTAGAGATTATTTAAGGAAGAAATAGGAGGCATGTAGATAGTTTATGATGCTTCTCTGTAACTGGACCAAGAAAAGGGTTCAGCACTAAAGATGATGCAGATTGTCTATATACGAACAGACTGCGGTTGTGTAGTTCAGCGTCTCTGATGTGGAGATGGCATCCAGAGAAAGTGTTCTGGTTGATTTGGCTTGGCTTCAGGCCGTTATGTCCTCATCCATTAGCTGTGAGCTGCGGATGTGCATTAGGTCTGAAGGGGCTGTGTAGGTTTCGTCAACAGTATTCTTAACAATCTTAAATTGATTATTAGAAGAGGAGAGGAGGAGGAGGAGGGCCATTAACAGTGCTCTAATACACTCGTTCCTTTTCCTTTACTGTCTTCTGTGGGACTGGCTCTCCATATTTTTATCACACATCTTTCCTCTCGCTCAAACTTTGTCTCTCTTACTGTCTTTCTTTTTTCAGTGTCAGAAAAAAGCAAGAGAAAATATATTTATAAGAAATATTGTGTGCAATACAACTGCAGCTGCACACAAATCACCTCACTGCCAACAATCATGCCAATAATAATTTTTTTTGGTTATATTGAAATCACCATTTAAAAAAGTACAATTTCCAAATTGTAAGAGCTGCAGTTTTTTATGGCCTTACTATGGCCTACATTATCAAAAGTATGCAGTTTTAAGCTAAGAATACCAAACTTGTGAACTGCTATAGATGCATTAGAGCAATCAGAGGCAACCAAACCTCCATGACATCATAACCGCGACTTACTGTCAATCTGGCACACTGCCTTCAGTGTTCAACCCTCAAGCCAGAAAAAGGGGATATTCTGGTCTTAATTTCCATTAATATTAATTTATGATTAATAATCATAAGCACAATATTAGTCAGAGAAATCATAATTAGATCATTTTTCCAAACCGTTTAGTCTTGAAGCCCAAAATACACAGTATTTACATGAAGTTCTGTCCACAAGCCACTCAAAGCATCATGGGGCACAGCATTAAGGTGTATAGATCTCTAGGCAAAAGATTGCTTGAATAAATAGCTCAGTATATAGAAATAGCCACGTCCATCGCTACGACTAACTAACATTCCGTAATACACTCTACTTACAGTGACTCACAGTTAAAGTTGTTGTGCACTTTCTTTATAGCTGCTGATGTTTTCATCAGCGTCCTGAGGGAGCAGCTCTATACATCGTTTCCCCCAGTCTCTTTAGATCTGTTATCTGATCCTGTAGCACTCTCAGGGAACACTATGGCTAAGAGCTGATAACAGCTTTGTTTGCACACCACAGAAGGAAGTGGAAAGCTCCGCTAAAAGCTAGCAACACTTCTCTTTTCATTCACTCCCTACTGGTGTAGACCAGAGGTCGGCAAGCCAAACGTTAAGAAGAGCCATTATGTCTTTTCAACAAAAATCAAACCTCTTGGGAGCCACAACATTTTATGTCCATTTTACCAACTTGGCTGTAAAATTGTCTCAGTATGCGCTGATGTGCTAGTATAGGCTAAAAAATACAAACGGAAACACAGACTTACTTTGCTCTGCTTTAAGCTTTAGCTCAGCCACAGCTGCTTTTCTCACATCTCCAGCAGGACCTTTCCTCAAGTTGTAAAATGTCTCTCAATGTTCAATTTTTTATTAGGCTGAAGTTGCTTCTCATCTGCCAGCTTCTTGTTAGATTTTTCTGTTCCACCTTAATGGTGCCTGAGGTGCCAGTATGTAGCTACTGCACCATTTAAGGTGGAACAGGATAATTCAAACAAGAAGCTGGAGAATGAGAAACTGATTTCAGCCTTCAGACTTTTTAGTGCTTGTGAGTTTCTCATTTCAGACCAACTGGAGAGATTATAAATGCAAATAAGACCACTTGTCTCCAAATTATCGATGTTTGTCTTAAATCTCTTTATCTTTGCTGTTTTGTTAGCTACTAGCTTGGCGAGACTGTTGTCTGTGTTGCTATGGTGAGTCTGCGCACCAGCCTTCAGGGTTAAAGGGTGAAATAGCAGTTCTATATTAACTCCAGTCTTTAAGACCATTAATCGTTAAAACTGTGTTGAACGATCAGAAGAGCTTTATTTTAATGCAAAGGAGGATTATTTTATTTTTACCTACAAATCTCATTCTGCTGTGGAGCCACAACAGAGCCGTATGCAGGTCCGGAGCCACATGTTGCCGACCCCTGGTGTAGACAAAAACTTTATAGATTGTTCAACAAAAAATATTTTCAGCTTTCAGTCTGAATTTAGCTTCTTTAGCTTTGCATTGAAGCTGTGAGACCAGTGTAGCTAACAAGTAATGGCTTATATGGCACGCACTAGCATGGTGCTAACTGCAGGCCTAAATTGTCTCGCCTTCACCTCAAACTGGAGGTGTTCAGTATCTCTAATAGACGTAATTATGTAATTTCTTATGTAGTTACTGTATGACTCACTGTTATCTACAAACATGGACCAAAGTATAAATAAAATCCTGACTGCTGCTGATTTTAGCTGTGGAATTTACTTTTGACCATTTCTATAATTCGTATATTTTGTAGAATCACAGTACTTTTATCAAACCTATATTCTAGATCTTGCAATTTGTTTACCACCTATAATATTTGTGTGGTTTTGTGTACCAAAAACTATAATTACTTATACTTTATACATATACTTTATACATGAACAGCTTAGTTTTCTTGTTTGGGTGGTATGCATTTGAAACTTTTATTTGTAAACCTTTGTTTGGAAAAAGATTGGGAATTGGATTAATGAAATATAATTTTTAATTCTGTTAAAAAAAAGGCATTTCAATGATATTTCATTTGTAAAGCAACATTCATAAATTCAGCCCATCATTAGCTCAAGATCAGTTGAAGGATTCGTAAACATAGATAAAGCCACAGGTGGGACCCAACAGGTGCAGTCAGCACACACACACACACACACACACACACACACACACACTCAGAACAAACAGAGTGATGTTCCTTTAACTCTGCTGGGTAACGCAGAGCATGCGGCTTGCTCAAAATAGGTGAAATGATATGCATCCCATTGGGACTACAGCAGTGTACTTTTAACAGTAGCCAGCAGGTGGCCATAATTTATACCAGTGTTGCATTAAAGGCCCTGTGTCCTACATTTTTCTTGATTTATAATCACGTCATGTACTTTTTACTCGACCATTTTCCAATCTGTCTTTATCCATTAGGATTAAACACACTGATCACTGCTCAGCTCAGAATATACATTATATGGCCAAATGTATGTGGACCTGACCCATCATACGTATTTTTGCTTTCTTTCTCTCTCCCCCTCTCTTCTCTATCTCTCTTTCTCTTTCTATCTCTCTCTCTGACTCTCTCTTTCTCTTTCTTCTTGTTCTCTCTCTCTCTCTTCTTTCTCTCTTTATCTCTTCATTCTCTCTGCTGGTCTGTCTCTCTCTCTTTCCTTCTCTCTTGGTCTGTCTCCTCTCTCTCTTTGCCTCTTCTCTCCCTTGCTTTCTCTCTCTCAGGTTATGGAGACATCTATCCAGTGACCCTGACCGGCAAAGTTGCATGCATCCTCTATGCGATGGTGGGCATCCCGCTCATGCTGCTGGTCATTTCAGACGTTGGTGACATTCTGGCTAAGCTCTTCTTCAAGAGCTACAGGAGCCTCCACTCCCACTGCAAGCGCCTGTTCTCTCACATCTGGAGCCCCCGCAAAAAGCCTAAAGAGTTTGCCACCATCCGTGACGGCACCTACATCTTCAACCGGGATGTGATATTGCAGGAGGACAACCGCCATATGGCCATCCATTTGTCCATCAAGCAAAAGGCCAAGCAGGTCCTTGAGAATGTGGAGATGTTTGACCGCATCATTGCCAGGGAGAAGTTTGAATGCAAATGGCCGTTGGCTCGCTCACACTCCTGCCCTGAACTTGACCAAATGCCCCCTCCACCTGAAGACTTCAAGTTTTGGGACTTCACATCCATTGGCCAAGAAATGGACCGCTTCAAAGTTCCCTTCCTGGTGATTCTCTTGGTGGTCTTTGCCTACATCCTGAGCTGTGCCCTAATCCTGCCACTTTGGGAAATCAGTTTTTCTACATTTGATGCTTTCTATTTCTGCTTCATCACTCTCACCACCATTGGCTTCGGTGACGTTGTTCCCAATCATCCCAAGTTCTTCATGCTCACCTTCCTCTTCATCATCATGGGCATGGCCATTATGAGCATGGCGTTTAAATTGGGTCAGTCACGCATCGTCCACTGCTACCACCGCTTTATTCGCTGCTTTAGCTGCCTCGGTGTGGGGAAAGTGGGTAAATACGATGTACAGGGGGAGTGACCGGCTTGGAGGATTCATGCGAAAAAATATGGGATGTTCCTTTGTGTTAGCACATCTAGAACATTTAACCCTCGCCATTTTTTTTGCCATTGAAACAAATAGAAAAAAGTTCAAAAGTGCAGACTTAGACCTGGCCATACAGAAGGTAAATTGAAAAGTGTACATTACTTGGCAAAAGTCAGAAACCACCCTTCATTCAGTCATTAAGTACAAGTTATTCAGTGTTTAAGGGATGTTTCTGAAGAAATTTGAAATAAGATGATACGCTTGAATAAGGAAGGAGAAAGCCAAAAATAAGTGAGTTAAAAAATGATACAGAGAAAATAAGACTCCTGACAACCACCTGGAAGACCTGGTAGACACCAAACCTACCCCAATCAGATAAACAGCACTTAAACCTGAGTCAAGAGACAAAATCAAACTGCTTCAGATTTGAAAACATCCACAGGTGGTTTTGTTCATCCTTCCACCGTGAGAAGATGACTCAGCACTATGGGTCTGAAAGGATGTGTAGCTGCTCAAGAAGAACCTCACTGAGAAAAGGAGATGGACACACCAAACAAAGAAGCTAAACAATGGACTGACCACTCCAGTCCAGACCTCAGCAATGGGTTTGATTACTTCAAATATGACTATCCAACATCTAAGACTGAACTTTGGAGGTGTGTCTGCAGATTCTTTGAGAAACTGAAAGTGAGTCTCCAGAAAAGAATAGAGGCTGTAATGGACACAATAAATATGGAAAAATTGGATTCTGTATGTAGTTGGTCTTAGACTTTTGCACAGTATTGTAATTCATCATGTAACTAGCTAATTAGCTGTAGACTTTGATTAAATTAGCTCAGTGAACATTTCAGGAGTTCTTTAAGGGAATCGGCTTTGTTGAGATCCTGTGAAAGTTGTGGATGTGATCAATTTGGAAGGACACTTTTTTTGACATGGGAATCAGAAGATTAGTTCTGAGGCAGTTCCACATTCTACCTAGAGGATGCTGCAGTATGAGGGGGAGAATTTTGACTAAAAACAGTGACGTAGAGTTGAAGGAAAAATGAGGAGCTTCTGGGACCAGTTTGAGAACCACTGCTTGAGCTCACCCACCTCTTTGTCAGTTTACTAAATTCTTTTTTTACAGGTTTATGTGCTTATTCACATAATTTGAAGAAGATATGTGTAGAATTTGGCAGATATTTATGGAAACAGTCAGAGTGACTACTGGCATCCTGTGTTTGTTAGCATTGTTAGCCTAGCAGCTCCTATTCTAAAGTAAACCTAGCATGAACTAGCAAGATTCTTTTGCTGGTATAAGCTGTTTATGCTGGTTTATACTCATCTGGTGCTGTTTTAGCTGGTCACCCAGCATGTGTTGGTTTTTCTAGCAAGGAAAAAGGAAAATTTGAACACCAAACATGTATTATGGTGAATATTTGTTGAGCAGTGCTACATTACCACAGCAGTGCTAACAGCACAGCTATGCTCAGCTAGGTTACTCAAAGACATGCACTGAAAACACGAAAACTAACATTCATCCTCTGTTATACTGGTTAGTTTTCTTTGTAGTTTTCTTTAGTTTTACTGATTTTATTTTTATTACAGTTAGCAGGCACATTTTTCACTGCTTTCATTTTACTAATAGTTTGCATGAATGGTCATAACCCTGTGTCGTGTTCAGAAGCTATACAGCTAGTCAGTGAAAGCTCTCACTGCGCTTTAGTCTCTTTTATTTCTAGTGAAATTCAAAACGCACGCATGTACAGAGCAACCATTTTTTTGTGTGCTCCCCAGCATTTTTTTCATATGGTGCAGAAAAAACCTGCTCAAATGCTAATCTGATTTTATCCAAGACAGATAGCAAGCACAGTCCTCTGGCTTAATAAGGTCAGCAACCCGCTGAGTGTATGCCACTGCTGGTCCACCTAGATTTTTGTCCTGCATATAATGTCTAACTAGTTTTTAATCTCAACCAGATTTTAAATGCGCTAGACTTGTATTTTGAAAATAATCACAAAAATAATTCACAAAATACTGAGAGAAAATATAAAATAGGCCTCATATAAAATTATTTTGTTGAAAGTGTTGTTGCTGATACTATGCTAGATTGATCGAAGCTGTGTGACATTACTGTTAAAATTTCTAACCAATTTACAAACAAAAAATAAAGGGAAAAATAAGTAAATTGGGTTGTAAGTGATGACAAGTTCCATTTTGTCTAATACTCTGCTTTGCCACCATTGGGCCGCCTGGAAGATGCTGACCAAAATGCCAGTGGGCCTCCATCTGCCATCAGGGGGCCAACAGCGACCTGCTATCCTCTTGCTATCTGAGACCTTTCTGCTGCCCAGTGTAAACAGAATGTGAATTAATCTGACAAAATGCATGAAGCGGCTGCATGTAAACAGACTCATTATTGCTTTTTTTGCAGTGCGACTATTTATGTCTTAAAGAATTCAGCATTAGGCGGTATGTTGTGCAGTATTATATTGAGTCATAATGAAAGTTATATTTCTCAATTCAAGCTCTCTCAAAGTTTTTCATTCTCAAACAGTAAAAGCACTACTTAACAGAGAATATTGCTGAATACTGTTTATTTCATAACATCTGGGACACTTTGCTGCAACAAATTCTGCCAAAACATCTGCATAATTCAGTGGCTGAGATGTAAACAGAGTCATTCTGAGTGGATTGATGTGAAATGTGATGTGAAAGTCATTGTAAAGAAACTTGTTTATTTTCAAAAACCACCAGTGAACCCACATGTGTCATTTGACTTTTCATATGTAGCGTTGATGATGGTAAAACAGTGGCTAATCTGAAAAAATAAGTTTGCTTTCGGGGCTATTTTGCCGCACAGCACGAACATTTCCACCATGAGACCGAAATCTTCTCAAATCTATCGTAAAACTATGTCTCAAACATCAGTGCCTCAGACATATTCATAGCCATTTCATGTAGTAGCTTTGTGTTCGATTCCTATCACCACCACTGTGAACAATTCTGACTCTAAGTTTCTCCACAATGAACCATTTTACACCACACCACCCTGAATGACTGTTGTTTAACCATTTATTTATGCAGAGTTTTGTTTTCAAATCAGTGAAATCCCTGTTAGCAACTTTAATTCTAGGCTTATTCAGCTCTTATTCAGTTATGACCTTAACCCTTTCATGTCCAGTAACTGAGTAAAAACTTTCTCTGATATTCTAAAGAGATTAAATGAAGTGTTACTTGAACATTATCTGAACATCTGAGAGTTTTTTTGTCACATGTAGTTGTCTGACCAAAAGACTGCAAACAATGTAATGAACTGAACCTCTCTTTTTGGCCACTTGGTTTGATTGGTATGAAATTTCTGCCTGTTTGTGCTCAGAGAACAAACTGACCAAAGACAGTTGAAAAGTCCAGATATGGACATCAAAGGGTAAAGGCTTATTATTCAGTATCTGCTATGAAACAAATGTGCAAGTTCTGTAGTTACGAAAAGTAAGGAACTGAACTGTGGACCCTCATACAGACCATTAGACCGGCTTTACATGGTGAAACTTTCATGCAACTAGTTGCATGTTGCAAGTTTCCTGCAACATCATTTTGACATTACACAGAACAATTAAAAAATAGCAAAGCTGCTGGGAAATGATGTTGCATGCAACTTTGTGAACTGATCCATGTAAAGGTCAAGTTGCATGTTGTGAGCTGCCTGCAACATCATTTCCCTGCAACTTGGCATTCACACCAAGCAGTTCGCAACACATTCAGTTGCTCCAATAGCAGCTCTTATTTTTGTAGACCGTACTGTTTTCAATATAAAGTCATAGAGAGGGTGTAATTTTTTTGTAAAAATTAATATTATTTTTACAATTTTGTAATTATTGTAGATTTGAGTTTTTATTAGATACATGTAGGTAGCTATTGAAAATGAATGAGTAAGTAGCCATTATGATTATTTCCTACCTGATGTCTTTCTTTGTCCAAGGGGTGCAACAAGCTCATCGAGAGGCTCATGCCAGTGTCCTTTTCTGTTATAATTTTCATTCAAATGAATCTGAGATCTGTGTAAAATTAGGGGGTGTCAAGAGAGCATTACTGGTCTTTTGATTTGCTCTTACATGAAACTTTTTTCACAAAGTTGAGATGCTTGCAACAGAGTTTTAAATTTGTAGCACAGTTTATGCAACTCAAAAGCAGTTTTTTCAATTAGGTTTCAACCAACTAAATTTGCATGAAAGTTTAAAGCCGTGTAAAGCCAGTCTTAGAGTTTGAGGGCTTAAGTGTCGCTGACACAAATTGTTTGGGAAAAGAGTCCATTCTGAAGCAGCCTGGCTGTCATTATAGATCTGCTTTTACAGGCTTGATTACTGTTCCAAAATGATCCAGGTTTCATCATTAATAGATGCAGCTGTTTCCGAATCAGGCCGATGCACTATAACATAGATTTACAGGAAGATGTTAGAGAAGAAAGTAAATCATTTTTCTCTTGCTCTTTCTTTGTCTGAGTCTTTAGTGAAGGTAATTAGCCCTTATCAAGGATGTGTTTACAACAGTATCAATGTAAAGAACCTTATAGAGGATTATAAAGGAGGATGAATTTATTGAATTTCATACAAAATGAAGTTGTAGGAAAAGCTGAAATAAACTATGCTTAAAGGTTCTCTGTGTGTTGTATATGGTTCTATATAGAACCTTTTTTAAATGGTTCTATATAGCATCAAAACATTTTTTTTGTATTTTTTTTTTTTTTGTAAAATGTTTCTATTGTGTCCGAGCTTGAAATTGTAACAACAGCAGGACCCTTATTAGTGCTATAGAGAACCATATACAACATCTGGAATGTCATGGGTTTAATGATGAAACACCTCTGCTATTGAAATTGTTGTATAAGGTTCTATATAGCACCAAAAAGTGTTCTTCTATTGTTGCAAGCTTGAAATAATAACAATAGCAGAACCCTTTTGGTGCCATAGAGAACCATATACAACACATTCTCCAAATCTTAAGAATCTTAATCTGATGAACTATTTCACCATGCAAAGAAGCATTTAAGCATAAGAACCATTGTCTTTTCTAAAGAAGCCTTAAAGAACCACCTTTTTAAAGTGTGTAGTTCAGTGTGTCGTTCTTATTTGGCCAGTTTCCCAGACCCAGAGCCTAAGCTTAGATGCCATGGGTTTAATGGTGAAACACCTTTGGTATTGCAATTTAGTCCCTTATACAGATGTCCAGGTAACTGGCCTATGAAGTTTTTTGACATTTCACAGATGTTTGCTTATGTTGGATGTAGCAGGTGGTTGGATAGTATGAATGTAATTTAATATGCAGTTCTGTGATGTACATAATGAGTACTGGGCCAAGAACTCAAACCTTTCCCGCTGTCTCCCATTGGCCTTAGAAAGCTTAACCTGCAAAAGAACTCAAAAGGTATTGTGTTTAAGTTTATTAGTGACTTTTAAATCTGTAGGGGTTTAAATCTGTAGGGGTTCACAAACTCACCTCTGCCCCAAATTGGATGTTTCTATGTCTGTTTCTGAATCTTTGGGATGATCCAGTGCAGAAATACAGTTCAAACATTTTGTGAGTCTGTAGAGTCACCCTTTCCATTCCATCTTATCACGGGGTCGGACGTGACTCACATCCGGAGTTATGAGGCTGTGAAGAAGGGCTGAGATACACGCCATCTTCCTCTCACTGTGTGGTACTGGTGGATTTGTGTGTCCGTCTACATTCTGTGTGAAACTGACCAATGGACACTCAGGAAATCACTAAGGACTGACAATCACGCCAGAAACCCTTCGTTCTTCATTCAGTCCACATCAGAGACATTTGTGACATGGTGTGCAGAGAGTTTACAGCTGCTGAAGTTGCTGCAGCGGTTTTGGAAAGTACTGATGAAGATAGGAAACTTATGAGTATGGTGTTATTTAAAGAGCCTTTAAAGAAGAATTTTCGAAGATGTGAACAAATTAAGAGAATGCTTTTAAATCCCAGAGGGTTAATGGGAAGGCCTTCATGAGACAGAAACCAAGTGACATCAAATACATGTATTTATGCTGGACAATGATAGTATGTAGCTTATAATGTGCATGAATCACAAAAATATTATCATTAATAATAATCAATAACATCATCTCCTCCAGTGGACTGTTGTTTTCTGCAAATGCCTTCAACTGATGTCATAAAACCTGAAAATGGACAACATTCAATTAAAGATTGTTTGTTCTCCTGTCTTTGCATTTGCATTAAAGAACATGTACAACTCTGTGTGGTTCCCAAAAGAAGCTTCAGATCATGAACTTATGAACTAGACCTGTTCCAAAGATCTAACACGGTGGGTCGGATCCCTGGACATGGATGAAGCCTAGTCTGGACACAACTGCAATGGCAGTGGTGGTTCCTTAAGTCTACACATGTAAAAAGACCTTGTTTCAAGGGTTATTTAGTAAAAGTAATGGTTCTATTTTGAACCATGGGTTCTATATATAACCATTTCATGCTTTTGGTGCCATATAGAACTATATATTCTGTATCACTCTGAAGAACCATTTCACCATGCAAAGAACTATTTAAGCATGCATTAAAAAAAGACTGTTCTTCAAGGTTCTTTAGTAAAGACAATGGTTCTGTATAGAACCATGCACACTGACAGAACCATTTGCATGCTTAAATAGTTCTTTTGCATGGTGAAACTGTTCTTCAGATTGATGGAGAATGTGTTGTACAGCACCAAAAACGGTTCTGTTATTGTTATGATGTCAAACTTATAACAGTAAATGAATCCTTTTTGGTGCTACACAGAACCATATACAACACATTCTCCATGCAAAGAACAGTTTATGCATACAAATGGTTCTGCAAGTATTATTGGTTCCATATACAACCATTGTCTTTACTAAAGACCCCCTTTTTTAAGGTATAACGGGCTATATAGAACCATATGTAGTACCAAAAAGGGTTCTGCTATTGTTAAAATATCAGGCTTGTAACAATAAAAGAACCCTTTTAGTGCTATATAGAACTGTTTTCAAAAAGGTTCTGCTTGGAACCATATACAACACATTCTTCATTTGTCTGAAGAACCATATAATCATGCAAATGGTTCTATATGGAACCCATGGCACTAAATAGAAACCTTTACCCTTTTTGGTGCTATATAGAACCCTTTTCAAAAATGTTTATATAGAACCATCTACAGCACATTCTCCATCAATCTGAAGAACCATTTCACCATGCAAAGAACCATTTAAGCATGCAAATAGGCTATGGTTCTGTACAGGACTATATATAGGACCATATCTTTTCTAAAGAACACTTGAGGAACCATCTATTTAAAGTGTGTATGTTCTCCAAAACTGATGTAAAACACTTTTTCTGAAGATCATGCTAAGTTGGGGTCATGAGTGTGAGATTAGGATTGTAACTGAACTCTAAACAGGGACGTCATGGTGACACATGAATTTTGGGCTGATATTTTTATGTGCATGACTATTGATGTTGATGCTGATACATTTACGAAATATTTACGACAATATCCACAATATGCTCGGAAAATACATATTGTGACAATTTGTGATGGATTTTATCATGATAACAATAAATATTGTTGAATTGCCCAGTTCTAGTGTCTATATCTAGTGTCTGCACCTGTGTAACTGCTGACCCTAACTTTGGTTAGTATAGTGCAGTGGGTAACACCTCTACCTTTTATGCTGTAGACTGCGTTCAATTCCCTGTCTAGGCAAGCACCCTACACTATAACAATCAGAGTCCTTGGGCAAGACTCCTAACACTACCATCGTATACTTGTGTAATAGAATCAAATTTTAAGTCACTCTGGATAAGAGCGTCTGCCAAATGCCACAAATATATGTGTCCAATACATCATAATTGTACTGTCCCTTTCTCTGGGAGGATGGGTGGTCTTCCCCCTCCCTGACTCAGTACGATGCCGGCCAACATGTAAGTATTTAGGTGCTGTAACTAGAAGGTGACAAAGAACTTATAAATGGGGTGAATGGAGAACAATTGCAGAGCAGACAACAGCTGCAGACAAGGTCAGTCTTTTCGTGGTCCGTCCAAAGGGGCACAAAAGCAAAACACACACTGGGTACCAAAGAAGTCTTTTATTAGCTGTAGGTAGGCAGCTGTTCAGACGCTAACAATACACAACGCCAGCAATGCTGCTAGTTTACATGCTCTCCTGCTAAGTCATAACTTGTCAGAGGCCTGCTGGGAAAAGACCATTAGCACCATTTGATGGTTTTGCTTTCTAATGGGAATTGGCACAATTAGAGACCACCTTTAGATCTATATTTCAAACACATTGCAGTCCATGCTGAAATACTTTAAACACTAAAATGTTAAACAAACATAAAACACAAGAGCTAATCTCTGGAGCAGGAGTCCAAGCTGACAACAACCTCCCCGTTGTCTCCCACCGCATATACGGTGCTGCGCTGGTCCCCAATGCTTGACCTTGCAGGTGGTGGGCCCACATGGTCTCCCCACATTGCCCTTTTGGGTCATGTTACATGGGCTGTCTAGCCACCAGGTGCTCCCCAAGAACACTATCACCAGGCCTGGCTCCTGGAGACCCTACCATGATCATAGCTCTGAGCTCTGAAGATCCCTAGACCACACAAGCCCTTCTGCCGCATAAAGGCCCTGATCTAGGAAGGGTGAAGTTTAAGTATCTTGGGGTCTTGTTCACGAGTGATGGGAAGAGGGATCGTGAGATCAGCTGCAGGCTGGAACAGGCGGCAGCAGTAATGTGGTTGCTGGATGGGATTGTAGGTCATAAGTCAAAGCTCTCTGTTCACCGGTTGGTCTATATACCAACCCTCACCTACGGTCATGAGCTTTGGGTATTGACTGAAAGAACAAGGTTGCAAAGTGCGGAAGTGAGCTTTCTTTGCAGGGCGGGGGGCTACACTCTACCTGGCAGGGTGAAGAACTCGGTCATCTGGGAAGAACTCAAAGTAGAGCCACTATTCCTCCATACTGAGAGGAGGCAGTTGAGGTGGTTCAGGCATCTGATGAGGCTGACCCCTGGCCAACTCCCTTTGGGGGTTTACCAGGCACAAATCTCCAAGTTGCCCTAGGAGCAGCTCCGAACTACACACAACTGAACAAATATAATAACAAATATAAATGAATGCATTTTAAAAATATATTTAACAAATATATTTTGGGCCATTTTCATACATTGGAAAAATACATTTAATTAGTACATTTGGAACATATTTTTTCCCATATGGGTAAGAATAGCTCAGCCAGTTTGCATTAAAGTCCCTGTATCTGCTGAATGATAAGCCTTAGTATGTAATAAGACTGAGATTTTAAGAGGTTAAAAGTATTTTTAATAACACAGTCCTAATATATGCACAGGAGATGATTGTTTTCTTTGCCTCCCCAGTAAAATCACAGAGGTCTAAACACTTTAAAAGTTCTAGCTATGCTCACGCATTTTAGGCACAAGCTTATCTCTAAAACTGTCTTACATTTTTTGGACATCTGGTTCCTATCACCACCACTGGGGACAATTCTGGCTCTGTAAGTTTTTTTACAGTTCTAACAAAAATGGTTCTTCAAAGGTTCTTTAGTAAAGAAAATGGTTCTATGTAGATCTGTATAGAACCCTGAACACTCACAGGACCCTTTGCATGAATGCATCATTAAATGGTTCCTCAGAGTGATGGAGAATGTGCTCTAGGTGGTTCTGTATCAAATCTTTTTGAAAAGGGTTATACATATATAGCACCAAAAGGGGTTCTTCCATTGTTATGATGTCAAGCCTGTAGCAATAGTAGAATGCATTTTGGAGCTATATAGAACTTTTTTTTATTATTACAGTGATCAGGTACCATTAACAACACATTCTCCATCAATCTGATGAACGCTGTGCGTGTCCGTGGTTCCACACAGAACCATTGTCTTCACTCAAAAACCCTTGAAGAAACATCTTAAGTGCGTAGAATGAAGCACTTCACACCAAACCTCTCTGAATGTCTCTGTTTACATCCCACTCATTCCTGTGCACTGTGTGGGGGACTGTACGGCTCTTGGCTGCTGCAGATATGGATGCTGGACGCTAGATGTCGCCATTGTAAAGGTGTGCGCAGTGCGCAGGAGGAGCGCACCTGTTGAAGCGTGTAAGATATTACAGTTTGTTTTACTGCTTTTTCCCCATTTTATTTGCTTTGGATGTTGATTACGAACCAGCTCTGAATGCCAGATACATGATTTCTCTCTTTTTCTGGTCACTGGTCACCTTTTCAATGGACTTCGCACGTAATATCACTTCAACAAGTTGTTTAGCTGATTAGAACTATTTAAGGGACTTTTATCATAAGATGACGCAACACGATTGCCAAACAGATGCAAACCCAAAACAAAAGCAGCGCCTCGGGACAATATCGGTCTATTCATTTGAATACGATTTGCATAAGCGGGGAGGCGTGGCCTGTGGAGTGACGTCACGGAGCGGGCAGGTAAGTGCAAACCCATCCCTCGCTATAAATGTCCATCTGAGGTCAGACCGCAAGCCATCTGTGGGTCTGACTCGCCGAACGTGAGGGGTCTGCAGGAAAGGGTCTCCTCATCATCCAGACATAGTTCTTAGAGAGCTTTGCTTACTTTGTCTGCACACCCACCCAAGCCTGTGCGCGCGCTGGATGGCCATGGCTTGGTGAAGCGTCTCCAGACTGGCCGTGCCCGCCGCTGTGTCCGTGCGCCAGGCTCTCCGCTCGCGCAGCTGCGTCTCTCGCGCTGAAGATGGGATTATTTGACGCCTTCCGAGATGTGGGTGTGCTGGCGTGGCTGAGAGAGGGCCGGCAGTCCCGCAGACTCATCCTGCTCATCGTCTTCATCGCCCTCCTGCTGGACAACATGCTGCTGACGGTGGTGGGTGAGTGGTGGGCTTTTCTCACTCAGAAGCTCTGATCCCCCCCCCCCCCCCGGCAGATGTTCTCAGTGGTGCGTCAGTCCGTCACAGATCAACTGGTGCTGCCCAGGGGTCTCTGATTTCTGCTGGACCCCAGATACTTATTTCCAGCTTACACACTTAAAGAAGGTTTTCTTTAGGAAAAGGTTCTATTTAGAACCATGAATTCTAAACAGAACAATCTGCATGCTTATATGGTTCGTCAGATTGATTGGCAATGCGCTGTATGTGGTTCTATACAGAACCTTTTGCTTGTTTTATTGTCACAAGCTTGGCGTCACAACAACAGCAGAACACTTGTTGGTGCTATATAGAACTATGTGCAACATATTCTCAGGTTCTCTCAATCTGAAGAACCATTTCACCATAAAGAGAACCATTTAAGCATGGTTAAAAAAGATGGCTCTTCAAGAGCTCTTCTTCTAGTAAAGACAGTGGTTCCACATAGAACCATGAACACCTAGTGAAATGTTTTTTTGTTCACAATGTTATTCATGGTTCTTTACAGAACATGTTTGAAAATGAATCTATATAGCACTATAAAAGGGTTCTATTATTATAAGCTTGACATCGAAACAATTGCAGAACCCTTTTTGATGTTATATAGAACCATTTTCAAAAAGGTTCTGTGCAGAAGCATACACAGTGTGAAAAACATTTGCACCATCCATTGGTTCACTTTAGCATGAACTAGTTCTACACTCTTAAAGAAGATGGTTCTTCAAGGGTTCTTTAGTGAAAGGTTTAGGAGCATGAATTCTATATAGAACCCTTTGCATGCTTGTATGGTTCTTCAGACTGATAGGGAATGAGTTGTGAACAGTTCTATATAGAACCTTTTTGAAAATGGTTCTATATAGCACTATAAAAGGGTTCTTTTATTGTTAAAAGCTTGACATCGTAACAATAGCAGAACCCTTTTTGGTGCTATATAGAACCATATACAACACATTCTTCATCATTCTAAAGAACCACTTCACCACACAAAGAGCCGTTTAAGCATGAAATGGTTCTACACACTTTAAGAAAGTGGTTCTTCAAAGGTTCTTTAGTAAAGGCAAATGTTCTGTTGAAATTTAGAACTGTTTGCATGGTGAAACGGTTCGTCAGCTTGAAGGAGAATGATGGAGAACTTTTTCGAAAATGGTTCTACATAGCACTATGTACCTTCATATCTACAGATGGTTATTCAAGGGTTCTATAGAAAGGGAATAGTTCTGCTTAGAACCATGAGTTCTGTGCAGAACCAGTGGTATGCTTAAATCATTCTTTGCATGGTCAACTAGTTCTTCAAATTGATGGTGAATGTGTTTATGTGGTTCTATTCGGAACCTGTTTGAAAATGCTTCTGTATTGCACCAAAAAGGTTCTTTTACTGTTACCAGCTTGACATTGTAACAATAGCAAAACCCATTTTGGTGCTATACAGAACCAATTTCAAAAAGGTTAAATATAGAACCCTTGTCTTTACTAAAGAAACCTTGAAGAACGACCTTTCTTAATGCATGTTTCAGTGGTTCGTTGCATGATGAGATGGTTCTTCAGACCTCAGACTAGACAATGCATTGTATATGGTTCTATGTAGCACCAAATTTTTTTACAAAGGACGGTTCTGCTATTGCTACAACAGAACAATATACAGTACATTCTCCATCAGTCTGAGGAATCAGTTCACAATGCAGGTAACCATTTAATTATAATATGGTTCTATACAGAACTCATGGTGCTTACTAGAACCTTAACTAAAGAACCCATAAAGGCCCCTTTTTAAGTGTGTAGCCTAAATGGGGCATGTAACGTGTTAAACCAATCGCAGTGACCACCACTGTTCACGTCTGAGCCTTAACAGCTGATTATTTGCTGGTTGTAGAGCTCGACATCAATGAAACGCATGGCAAAGATCATGAAACACAGCCACAAGCTGCTCGATCTATCAGCAGTCTATTCAGCACTTTCTGTTAAGCTGGATATAAAACAATGTTCTTTAGCTCTATAGCTGTGTTCTACAGCTCTAGTTTACCTCATTAGTCTCCTGGTTCTGCTTATGAATTCATCTGCCCCTCAGTTCTGCTCAGAGAGGCCCAATTATCTTCAACAAAAAGATACATAACACCTATATTTATTATAGTTAATGCATAAACTTAAGTCATAAAAACAGGCAAAACACGCAACAGGTCTCAGACGTTCTTTAAACAGCACGACTGAAATAACTGGCCTGTTTTCTCCGCCTTAAGGCTCCAGACTGCTTTAAATTTGCTACATTTAAAACTGCCCTAAAGCCATTTCAGAGAATGATTGTGCGCACTAGCGTCATAAAAAAGAAAAACAATTACGGGTGTTAGCGGAAAAAAAAGGAAATGAATTGGTGCCTGGTGAAAAGTGGTTAAGAGTTACACCAGTTAAAACAAATAGTGAAAATGCAAAAGAAAAAAAGGAAAAGGTGGAGATAAAGAGAGGAAAACGTTGAGGGGTGGTAGAGAAAGGATGACAGAAAAATGACTGAGAGAAGAAAAACAACTGGGGATGTTAGTGAAGAGAGAAAAAGGACCGGAGAGGTTAAAACTGAGGGAAAAAAAACGAAACCCAATTGGATAAAAAGGAAAAACAATCAGTGTTTGATGAACAGTAAAAAATCAGCAGTTAAAGTGAAGAGTCAAAAAATAACGACAATTTAAACAAGAAAAATGAATATGGTGGATGTACAGACAACAAAGGAAAACAACTGTGAGTGTTGGTAAGAAAAAAAAAACAAAAAAACAGAAAAACAATTAAGAAAAATAACTTGTATTATGATAGTAAGGAGTATATATATATATATATATATATATATATATATATATATTTATATATATATATAAAATTACAACAACCTTATCCAAAAAGGTTGGGGCGCTGTGCAAATCATTTAAACTATATTTAACTCAAAATAGTACAAAGACAACAGATCAAATATTGCAACTGAGAATTTTTATTGTTCACAGTTAGAAATAAAGGATCTATGCAGGTACAGATTTAGTTCGTCAAGGTACAAACGATGTAAATGTTCCCTCAAAGGTACAACAGTGGTTTGAAGGTCATATTTGTATCTTTTCATAATCTAATGGTTTCAATCAGAGCAATAAAATAAAAAGCCTGGTGACGAGACGGGGTGTGTGGAGTCGATACAACTTAGAAAATATAATTTCAATATATTATGATACAATTATGTTCCCTGACTAAAGGTACTGAGATGTACCCTTGAAGGTCCCACTCAAGTGACAGGCTAGTACCTTTTTTACTGAGAGTGTATTTGGAAAAATATATGCCCATTTTGATTTTGATGTCAGCAACACGTTCCAAAAAAGTTTTGAAGTGCAACAAAAAAAAAAAAAGTAACAAAAGGGTAGTAAAGTTGTGGAATGCTAAAAAAACACCAGTTGGCTGATTACCAACAGGTCAGTAACACGACTGGGTATCAAAGAACGTCTCAGAGAGGCTGAGTCTTTCAAAAGCAAAGATGAGGAGAGGTTCACAGCTCTGTGTAACACTGCACAGGCAAATAGTGCAACAATTCAAGAATAACATCTGGAAATGAAAGTAAATGAGAAAATGGCTGAGTAACGTGAAAACGATTGTAGTGTCTGATAAAAACTGAAGAGAAAAAAAAAATGATACTGAAAACGATAACACCCCATGTCCTCATTGCGAAGAATAGCTTGGTTGTTTCTTGGATTACTAACAGGATTCCTTTGGATAATCTCAAATAAAGACTTGGTTTGTTTATTTTTAAAGAAAATACATGGATTTCATTTTTTGCACTAAAATAAACAAAAGCGATGTGTTACGGTGTTTCCATCTCTAACCGGAAGTGCCTCGACTGTGGGTTTTGTTGTCTTAGCTAGCATCGCCGATTGTCATTGACATTTTAACGTTTTGTTGCTTGTATGAACGGACAGATACACTATACTGCCAAAAGTATTCGCTTGTCTGCCTTCATAGGCATATGAACTTGAGTGACATCCCATTCTTAATCCATAGGGTTTAATATGATGTCGGCCCACCCTTTGCAGCTATAAGAGCTTCAACTCTTCTGGGAAGGCTTTCCACAAGGTTTAGGAGTGTGTTTATGGGAATCTTCCAGAAGTGCATTTGTGAGGTCAGACACTGATGTTGGATGAGAAGGCCTGGCTCGCAGTCTCCGGTCTAATTCATCCCAAAGGTGTTCTATCGGGTTGAGGTCAGGACTCTGTGCAGGCCAGTCAAGTTCTTCCACACCAAACTCGCTCATCCATGTCTTTATAGACCTTGCTTTGTGCACTGGTGTGCAGTCATGTTGGAACAGGAAGGGGCCATCCCCAAACTGTTCCCACAAAGTTGTGAACATGGAATTGTCCAAAATCTCTTGGTGCTGAAGCATTAAGAGTTCCTTTCACTGGAAGTAAGGGGCCGAGCCCAACTCCTGAAAAACAACCCCACACCATAATCCCCCCTCCACCAAACTTTACACTTGGCACAATGCAGTCAGACAAGCACCATTCCCCTGGCAACCGCCAAACCCAGAGTCACCCATCGGATTGCCAGATGGAGAAGCGTGATTTGTCACTCCAGAGAACACGTCTCCACTGCTCTAGAGTCCAGTGGCAGCACTTTACACCACTGCATTCAACGCTTTGCATTGCGGTTGGTGATGTAAGGCTTTGATGCAGCTGCTCGGCCATAGAAACCCATTCCATGAAGCTTTCTATACTGTTCTTGAGCTAATCTGATGGCCACATGAAGTTTGGAGGTCTGTAGTCATTGACTCTGCAGAAAGTTGGTGACCTCTATCGTTCTGAATCGCTTCCACTGTTGTTATAATACCACTGACAGTTGACTGTGGAATATTTAGCAGCGAGGAAATTTCTCGACTGGATTTGTTGCCCATGTAGCATCCTATCACGGTACCACGCTGGAATTCACTGAGCTCCTGAGAGCGACCCATTCTTTCACTAATGTCTGTAGAAGCAGTCTGCAGGCCTAGGGGCTTGGTTTTATACACCTGTGGCCATGGAAGTGATAGGAACACCTGCATTCAATGATGTGGGTGGGTGAGTGAGTACTGTTGGCAATATAGGGTATGTGGTCAGAGGTTGAGATTATGATGAATAAGCCACTGATGTTTTTAATCCTATTTCATGAGAAGAAATGTTAGCTAGGTTAATTTAATTAGCCATGCTACGTTTCTTCCTTCCATAATCGCTCACTAATCCAAACAGAGTCAGTGTGTTTACACATCAAAACCTGTTACATGTTGAACACTTGCAGCATGTACTGTCCACCAGCTCTGAATGTCCATGCTTTGGCACTTCTGTCAGATATTCTGAGAAGATAAGGTGATAAGGCTAATGTGAAAAGTGGCTAATGGCTCATACAAATGAACAGTGTAAATCTTATTTGTGTTGAAATTATTAGGGACCAATGAACACTTAAGAGTCTACTCTTAAGAAAAGATGGCCCTTCAAAGGTTCTTTAGTGAAGGGAATGATTCTGTTTAGAACCATGAGCTCTAGAACCATCATGCTTAAATGGTTGTTTGCATGGCGAAATGGATTGATGGAGAATGTGTTGTGTATGGTTCTGTATAGCACCAAAAAAGGGTTCTTCTGTTGTTACAAGCTTAACATAACAATTTTTGGTGCTATACAGAACCATTTTCAACTATACACTCCCAAGGGTTCTCTGTGAAAGAAAATGGTTCTATGTAGAACCATGAACACTTAAAGATCCCTTCGCGTGATCAAAGGGTTCTTTCCATTGTGAAATGGTGCTGTGCTGTAGACGGTTCTATATGCAACCTTTTTTTTAAAAAAAGGGTTCTATATAGCACCCAAAAGCGTTGTTCTATTGTTACAACATCAAGCTTATTACTATGGAAGAACACTTCTGGGTGCTATGTAGAACCCTTTTCAAAAAGGTTCTACATAGAACCATTTACCGCACATTCACCATCAATCTGAAGAACTCTTACATGATGCAAAGAACCTTTTAATCATGAAAAGTGTCCTGTAAGATTTTGCATTTTCTTTACTAAAGAACCCTTAAAGAACCATCCTTTTAAGCGTGTACAGCACATACACCATGCAAAGAACCAATTAAGCATGAAATAGGACTATAGAGCCATTCCCCTAAATAAAGAGCCATTGAAGAACTATCTTTTTTAAGATTTTAGGCATGAAAATAAGAGCATGAGTCTATCAGCTGTCTATATGAGTATATCAGGTAACTTAGGACTTTTTTAAAGAACACAGAATAGTACAGTGTGCCAGTGAAGTGTTTGCTGGAGACCAAACATCACTCAGAACCTTGTGTCTAACTGTAAATACTGATAGTCCTCTACTTGGACCAGTGCCTCTATAACGGTGTCGTTTAGGGGTCCTCCATATTCATGTGCACCTTTTCCACAAAGAGTTTACCTAGAGGTCAGGTGAGATGGCACAGTGGTCAGTCTAATACACATACAGTAGTGTGCAGCAGTCAGAGACCACCCTTTCATCTACTGTACTTGATATTAAGTACATGTGATTCATTTTCAGAGTCAGCAAAAAGGAACAGGTTTTAGTGTTCTGTAAAATATAACAGTGTTTGCTTGTAATACAGCTTCCATTCTTTGTCTATAAATCTCTCAGTGGTGCAAAACCAGCATATTAATATCATGTTGCAGCGATGTGAGCCGAGCAGAACTCTCAGATCATTAGGATGTGGTCCGTAAGTCCTGCAGAAGGTGAAGACTAAACATGGAGAGGCAGCGTTTGGCTACTATGCTGCTCTTAAATGGACCCAGTTGACAACATTAGAAGAGCCATGACACTGGACACTTTAAATCAGGCCTGGAAACGTTCCTGTGTTACAGCACTTTATTATCCCACTGTAATTTTATTAGATTTTTAATGATCCTACTCTAACTAGTTTAGTTAGTTTCATGTTTAGTTGATTGATTTTGTCTTTAAATCTATTTAATCATATTTAATCCTGTTTGCAATTCTATTCTCCTTTACTTTTTAAATGACTGCATTTTCTCATTTGTAAAGCATTTTCAATGATAGCAGTGTGTGAAAGGTACTGCATCAATAAACTTGCCTTGCCTTTTCAGTAGACTCGCGTTCAGTTTTATCCAAACAAATCTCCAAGAATAGTTTCTCAGGACCCAGTGATGTTGACGTCTGAACACCAGCAGCTTCTTCCTTTGTTATGTACGTCTTGGTCTTCTCAGCATGGTGCTTGGGATTGTTATCTCGCTGTAGAATAAATTTATTTCCTATCAAAACATTTTTCTTAGGGCACTGCATGATGTATTAACGTTTCAAGCAAGAGTGGTGCTGGACTTTATCCTCTCAAAGCTGAAAGCTTTAAGTGCTATTTTTCTAATGGGGGCAGTTTTGGTGTCTACCAGCTCCTCCAGGTGGTTGTTAGGAGTTCCATTTTCTCCATAGCTTGAATGCCAGTTTTGGAATGTGATATTATATTTGGTGTTGTATTTAGTAATTGAGCCTTCAGTGTAATTGTCTGGTAAATATAATGTCGCTGACCATTTTTGTCTATTTTTATTTTTCAACCTCATTTTAACACACCTTTTACATTGTGGGAAATTTTTTTAGTGAATGGACCTATAGAAATGGTCCAAAATCACTTGGAATAAAATGGCTTTACTTTGACTTACATTGAAAGTTTGGCATGTTTTTGCCTTCTCCTGTAAAGTTACTATTTTGGAGATACTTGTTTTTCAGTGACGGCATGTTTTCTGATTATGTTTTCTGCTTATTTCTGACAAGCTAGCAACAAATGAATGAAGTGTACTTAATTACTATTTTGAAGGGGTCATATATAGGACTGAATCTGATCTGAATGAATGGTGATAGGAATACATTTACATTTATGGCATCCAGAGCAACTTACAATTTGATTGTTTTACACAGGTAGGCGAAGGTGGTGTTAGGAGTCTTGCCCAAGGACTCTTATTGGTACAGTGTAGGGTGCTTACCCAGGCAGGGGATTGAACCCCAGTCTACAGCGTAGAAGGCAGACTACACTACACTAACCACACTAACCAACCACACCGAGGTTAGATGATCTCTAATAAGCTACTCTTCCAGCCCCTCCACATGATATTACCCATGAGAGTATTTAGAGCCTCATAACATTACCTGATTTAATTAGCTAGTCAATATTTCTCCTTCCCAGATCACATAATCACTGTGATCTGAGAAATATCAGATAATCCAAGAACCAACATTTGCAAATTCAGAGCTGAATTCCTCTTATCAACAGGTTATAAGCTCCAACACCAAGAGATACTCAGAACATTAGAACCTGCATTTGGACATTAGAACCTGCTAATCATGTTAACACTTGCATTCTAACAGAGCTTCACACATCTAAAGCATCGCTCTCTCTCTCTCTCTCTCTCTCTCTCTCTCTCTCTCTAACAGTGCCTATCATCCCCAGCTACCTGTACACAGTGGACGACGAGGCGGCTGCTGCGGTGAGGAATCACTCCATCTCCTCTAACTCTCCCTCTGGCACCTTCCAGACCATCGTGTCTTTGTATGATAACTCCACACGCCTCACCAACCTCAGCCCTCAGGTTGGTACCCCTACTGTGACCCCTGCGCTGACCCCAACCCCCACTCCGACCCCCAATACCTCCAACTGTCGCAAAGCAGATGATCAGCTCTTGAATGAGAACGTGAAGGTGGGGCTCCTGTTCGCCTCAAAAGCCACTGTCCAGCTCATCACCAACCCCTTCATAGGACCCCTCACCAACAGGTAATCAACCCCCTGAAACCTAGAGTTACCATTATTATCAGTCCTGTATTAAAATACGATAATAATGAAATATAAGAGAATGAGAGAAAAAAGTAATAAAACTGTTTGTATATATTTGCTCATATGCTATACATATATATATATACTAAAAATGTTTTTAAAAATTTTATATTTACCTAAATGTGCACATATATGTCAGTATAATGAACAATATGTACACATGTAGGTAAAATGTGTCATATATAAAATGACCTGAAGGTTTTACTATAATAAAAGGCTGAATTCTGGTAGGTTTACTTTTGTACAGTGCAGAGCCTGAAGCTATTAACAAAACTAAACCACTCATCTAAAGACTTTACACTCAAATTAGTCTCACATTAATCAATTTGTGACCATCTCTGGTGTCTAGCACCAACGCTGAGGCACTGACCCTTGACCTTTATGACAGCTCATAGCTCGGATTAGCTGATTTACTGCTGCTGTGTGAATTATATCAGAGCTTGTTATTTGGAATCTGGCCACTTCCTATTTCTGTTGTTAAATAAAAAACATGACTGCGCAATGCTAGAAGGCCCTGGTGAGTTCTCAATGAATCGCCATGTAAGGAGCTGAATAATTAGTTTCTAATCACTTTTCGGGAAACTTCCTTTAATTTTGGAAATTATATGGATGCATTTCACAAAAAAACATAGAAAGCTAACTGTATATTTCTTTGTCATTTGTAATGTCTGCAGCAAACGGGTTTTGGCCAGTAGGATACTAACATTACTGCTACTGAATGCTGAGTGCTTAGCATTACTGCTACTGAGTGCTGATTGATTGACATTACTGCTACTGAGTGCTGATTGGTTGACATTACTGCTACTGATTGCTGATTGATTAACATTACTGGTTAGCATTACTGCTACTGAGTGCTGATTGGTTGACATTACTGCTACTGATTGCTGATTGATTAACATTACTGGTTAGCATTACTGCTACTGAGTGCTGATTGGTTAACATTACTGCTACTATGTATTGATTTGTTGGCATTAATACTACTGCGTGCGGATTGGTTAGCATTACTGCTACTAAGTGTTCTTTGGTTGGCAAGCAAAGTAGCTAATTGGCTGAATAAAGCAGTTTATGCTCACTGATGTCATGAATGTATGCCAGTATCAAGCCCTATACCTGGAGTTCAGCTGTGCTGGTCTGTGTTTAGGAAATTAATGCATTCTTCTGTATAAAAATGCATTTACAAGTTGTGATTTACTCAAATGACCAATATTAAGCCATTCGTTTTTGGACTCGCTCAGGAGCGCCCTCTAGAGTTTGACTAACCCGGATGATGTTACGGAGTGGCAGTTCTCCTACTTACACATTCTCTACTTATATTGATTTTTCACCTCTTGTTCTTTCACTCTGTCGCTTCATCCTCTCACTTCCTGGCAATGACATCCTGATGTCCTGTCAGAGGCCTCCTGTAATATAACATATAATATAATATGTAGTTTTTTATGTTCAATAAGTATTAATGCGTTACAATACAGTACATACAGTTATGATGGCAGAATATTTACTTTGTTACTGATATGATACAAAGTCCAGTATCACATTCTGGGATTCCAAAACAACCACATATATCATTCAACACATATATATATATATATATATATATATATATATATATATATATATATATATATATATATATATATATATAAATCTATATGTATATACACAGTCTACTCAGCCTAAAAAGTCCTTGATGTGGTAATATGCAATTTAATTGGTTTTATAAATAAATATTTGAATGAAACATGAAAAAAAAACAGAACAAACTGTCCAGGCAACACTTTTACCCTCTATTTGCTTTATGTACACTACAAATACACAATGACATCAGCAAAGCTGAAAGAGTTCATCTCTTAACTTGACTAAAAACACCTAATGGGGGTGATTTACTAATAATAAGCACATTTTCAGACATCAGCAGAGCTGTTACTGTGTCCTGCAACACAGAACGAATGCTAATTCTACCATACAGTTAATGCTAATGCTAACATCAGAGCTGATGCTAATTCTAACCCAGAGCTAATGGTAATAACATCCACAGATGGTAACCATCGCTGGCTCAGAATGGTTGTATTTTATTGTATTTAGCTAAATGTAACACAAGTTAACACAGTTTAATTACAATAACCAGCATCATCCTTCACACACTGACTGATCAGCTTTCCACAGGCAGTTATGCACAGATGTCAGCTCCAGTGCTGCAGACGTTCCGTCTGTTCAGGTTCCATTGTTGTGTCTGTGCGAGCGTCAGGATTTCAGGAAACAGTACATCCTGTGCAGTGAAATGTCCAGTTTGATTGATGGTGTTAAATTAAGTGTATTTTACACCGTACGGAGTGAAACAGGGCTTATATGGGCAGCGTTAGTGCTCAGTCAGCACTGCTGAGTTTACTCAGAGCCTAAATAATGAACGTGTTGGTTGATCTTTTCCTGTGTTTGCAGAATAGGCTACCAGATCCCCATGTTCGCTGGGTTCTGCATCATGTTCCTCTCCACCATCAGTGAGTGACTCACACTTCTCTACCTGCTTTTATGATTCAGCATATAAATCTACACGTCAGACATCTAAAAAAACCACTGTTTTAAAAAGCTTTAAGTCATATCAGTTTAGCCTCTTTGATCTTGAAATAGAGTTTATATCATGCAGGTAAATGAACAACATACTGTACACCATTATTAAACAACTGTAATCACTTATTATTTTCGTAATGTTTGTTCAGTAATTCAAAATGATCATCTTGTTAAATGATGAATAATGTTCTGTAATTCTTTATTTATATCGATTTTGTGCCAACTGATTTGTCTTGAGATTTAATCCTTAATTTCAGGGTATTAAACGGCCCATATCATGAAAAAACACATTTAAAAATAGGTTGAAAAAATATGAGACGTTCAGGATTCAAAAGCATTCACTGCCTAGTTTATACCATCCTAAACTGTCTAAAGTTCTGATGTCACAAAAAAACAAACAAACAATACATTTGCGTATGTCCACCTATTTAGTCAACAGCAGTTTATCCCCACCCATTCATGCTGAATTTATAAGCAGTGTTTCGGCTGCTGGACAGCTTTTTGAATGAGGCTCAGTACAGGGCAGCCTATCAAAACAGATGTCATTTACATACACCAGTCTTAAAGGTACAGTAATAACAAGAGACTGTTTAAGTGGTAAAGAGAAAATGGAAAATGGTAAAATTGTAATGTAAAATGTAAAATGAATTCTGCCTTTGGTCCATAAAACCACACAAACATTATAAGTGAATCAATATATAAGAAAATGTGGGATATGGGCCCTTTAATTGTATTATTCACATAATTTTTGATGAAGGTTAAAGCTGATGTTGTTTATATAGCCTGAATATTTAACATCTCTTTATATGCATGTGTGTGTGTGTGTGTGTGTGTGTGTGTGTGTGTTTGTGTGGGTCATTTAGTGTTTGCTTTCTCCTCGAGTTATGCGCTGCTGTTTGTGGCTCGATCACTGCAGGGCGTTGGATCTTCCTGCTCTTCTGTAGCAGGTACCACATATATTATACTATAATTCAGAAAGCCTCAACTGCAAACACCTAAAAAGCTCACTCATTTTGCATACTGGGTTTATGATCACTACAGAATTATTCATAGCAGATATTGAATGATTCATAATAGGCAATGAATGGTTTATAGTGATTGCTGAAGAAATTATTGTAGTGACTGAATAAATTCATAGCAAATGCTGAATAATAAAGAATAGCAATAACTAAATAGTTCAATAGATACTGAATAATTTACAGTAGCTACTGAATAATTCATATTAGATACTGAATGATTTATAGTAGATACTATATAATTCATAGTACTTATTAATTAACTCATTGTAAATACTGAACAATTAGTAGTACTTACTTGATAATGTTTAGTAGATACTGAATAATCTATAGCAAACTCTGAATAATTAATAGTATTTATAGCAAATACTGAATAATTTATAGTAGATACTGAATAATTTATAGCAAATACTAAATAATTCATAGTATATAATGAATAATTCATAGTACGTATTAATTAACTCATTGTAAATACTGAACAATTAGTAGTACTTGATAATGTTTAGTAGATACTGAATAATTTATAGCAAAGACTAAATGATTCATAGTGGATATTGAATAATTTGTAGTAGACAATGAATAATTTATAGCAGATACTAAATAATTCATAGCAGATTCTGAATGATTCATAGTAGATACTAAATAATATATAGTACTTATTAATTAATTCATTGCAAATAATGGATTTGTAGTAATTACTGAACAATGCTTAGTGATCATTGAATGATTCGTAGTAGATTTTGAATAATTTATTGTAGTTTTTGAATAATTTATAGTACTTATTAATTAATTCATTAGACTGAACAATTTATAGTAATTACTAAATATTGTTTAGTAGTCACTGAATAATTCCTAGTAAACACTGAATTATTTATAGCAATTGCTGAATAATTTATTATAGTTACTGAATAATTTGTAGTGCTTACTGAATTGTGTAAAAAAAATTTTTTTGCTATTTTAGTTTCAAACTTTGTTCAGCTCAAATAATTGAATGAACTATGAGGCTAAAGCTGCTAACAAACACTTTAAGTCAATAGTTACCCAAAAGTTTTCTGTCCACTCAAACCACATCCAGCTGTTCACTAATATGGCGCAGGCATGTTGTTTTTGAGGCCACAGTATGAATCACTGCGAACTATAAACATGGACAAAACTCAACAGTGTAACTGAACGCTGTGGGCAACGCTGTTTTAGACAATAGGTGCTGTTCTGAATTCCCTCTGCCCTTTGTGTGCACGCGTGTCAAGCAGGCATACGGATCGCGATGTTTGTTGTTTCTGTTACTAAATGTGTATCTTCACTTAAATGTTTCAAGATTAACAGTTATTTTTGAAAAGAAACAACAGAAATTGTGAATGGAATCGGTAGCGTGAGGCAGAGTTCGGCAGAAGCCCAAGTATTCGGTTACGCCGTAAATGTTCATCGTTCATATAAATGTTCACGTTTATATTTCACATTTATTTACACAAATCAGTGCAAATCAAAGCAATGCTGCACTTTAATGAAGACCTGGATGCAGCAAGCTGAGGGAAGTTTGGGGGATATATTTACAGAAACGATTTGGGTGACTATTGACTTCTAGGGTTTATTAGCAGTGTTAGCTCTTGTGCCCAACTAAAGAAGTAAAATACAGACACAAAACATGTCTTGGCAGCTGGGTTACATCTGAGTTAAGGGAGGAGCTGTGTACATTTTTCACTAAACCATTTCTTTAATAGTGTTTTCAACACTATTACTACAAATCAGCCACTCAAACACTGTGTGTGTGTGTGTGTGTGTGTGTGTGTGTGTGTGTGTGTGTGTGTGTGTGTGTGTGTGTGTGTGTTTGTGTAGGTATGGGGATGCTGGCGAGTGTGTATACAGATGATGAGGAGAGAGGAAATGCTATTGGCATTGCGCTGGGAGGACTTGCTATGGGAGTACTGGGTCTGTACACGTTCACTTCTGTACAGTAATACTGTGTCTACAAATGAGACAAGATTATAAATCACTGTATGTAATAAACAGTGGTGAACCGTGACTTAGAGCTAGGTCTTCATTGTGGTCTATAAAGGTCGACACCTCTACGATAATGCTCATTTCTGCTAGCGCCCCCTATAGGATTCTACTAGTATGTTAGCGCTAAGCTAACAGCAGTGCATATAAACATTTTTGGCTGTTCTAGATTAAACATGAACTTTTGAAGCTTTTGAAAGACAGTATATGTTTTATCTGACAGACATTAACACACACTCCTAATAAGATGGTTCTTCAAGGGTTCCTTACTAAATAAAATGGCTCTATATAGAACCTTGAACACACCAAGAACCCTTTGCGTGATTAAAGGTTTCTTTCGAGAATGTGCTGTAGATGGTTCTATATAGAACCTTTTTGAAAGGGGTTCATAGAAGGAATCTATATTTGGTGCTGTAGAGAACCATATACAACTGCTTCTCCATCGCAAAGAACTTAAGCATGCCAGTGGGTGTTTGAGTGTTCATGGTTGTGTTGTCTTTACTAAAGAACCCTTGCAGAACCACCGTTTTTCAGGGTGCACTTTATCAAGAATGTCGTCTTAAGTTTTAAGTGTGGAAATTGAATCTAATTACACAGCTTGTGAACTGCCTGTAGGTGACGTAGACCATACAGAGGCAACCAAACCTGCATGTGTTGTGACATCACAACCACGATTTCTGGCACTTTGGCACACTACATTTGAGCTTCAAGCCAGAAAAGGTGCATATTAAGGTTTCATTGGCAGAAAGATCAGAAATCGGAATATCAGAAAAATCACAATTAGATATTCGTGCCAAACTGCTCAGCCCTACTAAAAATGATCCAAAACTTACTGCCATGTGTATTTAAGCTCCTTAAAATCATTAGCCCCTCTCTGGAGGCCTAGAAGGCCCATTGTTAAGGTCTATATATACACCAGCTGTATTATACCTGTGTTGCATTGTGATACAGTGGTTTGCTGCTCTGTTAGAGCTGCTCATAAAAGATGAAGTAGCTAAGAGAGACCACAGAAGGACAATAAAAAATGATTAATGTATAACTCACTCTGACACATCGCTTGCGTGTGTGTGTGTCTCAGTGGGTCCTCCATTTGGCAGTGTAATGTACGAGTTCGTGGGGAAAGCAGCTCCATTCCTCATCCTGGCTGTTCTAGCAGTGCTGGATGGAGGTGAGTCTACACTGACACAGCAATAGCCACCATGCTGTAAAGGCTGCAGTGTGTTGCTCAGTTTGTAAACTGCCTTTTTTTTCTTTCTTTCTGTCTTCAGCTCTGCAGCTATTTGTACTTCAGCCTTCAAAAGTTGAGCCAGAGGTGAGTAAAGGCCACCACAGCTACTGTTACTAACAATCAGAATAAGTGGGGGCTCCTGAGAGGTGCAACTGTCCAAGTATTGGCCCTGTCATCGGAAGATCGCGAGCTCGATCCCTGTTGATGAGCCCAAGAGAGCAGTTGTCCTCACTCTCTCTGGGTGGGCAGGTTGACCCCGTCTCCCCCCACTCACTACAATGCTAATCTGTTAGCTGACGTAACTGCCCGTTAGTGTTCTCCTCCAAGCGCATTTAGCTGTCCAATGGCGGCAGTTTGAAGAGATGCGGTGGGTGGAATTGGCTACTAGTAAAGCTACGCTCACATTACCAGGTTTGAAGTGGCACAAATCTGATCTTTTGCCCTAATGTGATTCAGATGTTTTCAAAGCTATGTGATCACAAATCTGATCTGTTCAAATCCGACCTGAGACACTTTCACTTTCATATGTGGTCCTAGATCGGATACGTGGCCGGAATTCATGTGCTTTTTTCCCACTGCGCATGCGCCAGCATTCAGCGTTACCATGGCAGCAGCGCTGAACAGAACTTAAAGCCTGTGATCGGTGGAAAAGCAACACATCTGACCTTTTTTGCCTTTTTTGTGTCAGAGAGATTGGATTTGAGCAAAAATTGGATTTGAGCAACGAGGCTTATAATGTGAACGTGGCCTAAATTGGGGAGAAAGTTGGGGAATGAATGGATAAATCAATAAATGCTGATGGCAGATATTAGGGCTGGGTAATATTACAATATGTATTGCTATCATGGCACATTATGTCACAGCACAATACATGCTTTTCTGAACATATTGTGTATATCTTAGTTACTTGTAGAAACTATTATAATTCATTATAAAGATAGCAAAATTAGTCCTGTTTAACTGGGTGCCAGATATTAATAGATAAAAATCACTGTGTTTACAGTTTCTATGGTGTTCTGTAAAGTGTAGTTGTTTTTTTCTGTGTTCCAGCTGATCAGATGTCTGCAGAAATAAATGTCCTGACATCATGTATCATAAAAATTTCTTCAGTTATCGCCATATTATATTTTTTGTCACATCGTCCAGCTCTAGCAGATATCACTTCTTATTCTCTGAAACTTAAACCTGAAGTATCAGCTGATATTGAGGTTTCTTCTTTGAAAACTGGTGAGGTCTGCTGCACAGTTTTGAGTTGGTGGTTGATTTTGGTGGCGTTCGTACGTGTGGTTTATTGATTGCTGTAGTGAATGTTAGTTGGCTCATTTTGTATCAGTTGTGCTTTATTTCGCAGTAGTGCAGCAGTGAGATTCTGTACTGATGTGTTTGTGTTGCTGTGGATATTTGGGTGGGACTGCTGTTTGTGTTGCAGTGGGTGAGTGAGAGCTGATGGAGGGAACGAGGAGGATGTGAGATATTAATCCGTTTAGATGTTTATTCTTTTGCTTTTCTCTTCCTTCCTTCTCCTTATTCTTCTTCTTTGTCTTCTATTTTATTATTCTTTCTTCTTCTATTTGCTTTTCTTTTCTTCTTCCCTTTTTCCTTCTATTTCTTCCTCTTTTTCTTCTTGTTTTTCATCTGCTTCTTATGTTTTTACTTTACCTTGTCCTTCTTCATCTCTTTCTCTTACCTCTACGTCTTCTTCTTCTTCTTCTTCTTCTTCTTCTTCTTCGTCTTCTTCCTCGTCCTCTAAAGCAGTTTTGAGCTCTCAGTGCTCAGTTACTCTGTAATCTCCTACTGAGATGTTAATAGTGCATCTTTATTCTTTATTGACCAAAACTGCTGCTGACCTGCTGCTTTGTGAGGACCTCAACACAAACAAACACACAAAAGCAGGAGGAGGGCAGCTGACCACAGCC